>NC_041227.1:123987159-123991268 GCF_002837175.3 Physeter macrocephalus
GCATGAACCCGTGTCCCCTGCATCGGCAGGCGGACTCTCAACCACTGCGCCACCAGGGAAGCCCGGCACGTGTGTTTAGGGGGGAACTATGGGGTTGTAACAGCATCATGCTGTCTACTTAGTGACACTCATCATATCTTGCCCATTCGGGGGCATTTTGGCAGAAGCAAAGGACAGCTCTCAGGTTCAGAGCCCCTCCTCTGCAAGTCCCCCCACATTTTCAGGGCCAGGCCAGGGCCCCCTCGTGTAAAATGGATAATAAAGGAGCTGACAGTCTGGGCATGACAACTGAGTGAGAAGATGTACCCCGGCACCCGGCCCATAGCAGGTGCTCAGAGAGACTAGTGGCCCTTGTCTCTCTACCAAAAAGAAAAGGACAAGGGACATTCACGCCAGGATCCAGCCTGGGCAGCAGGGTGACGGAGAAACGATGCTTTGTGGCAGACACCCCAGGCTCAAATCCTGGCTCCACCCCAAACTGGGGGGCTTTTAAGCAGTTTATTCTCTCACAGATCTAGACTCCAGAGTAAAAAATCAAGGTGTGGGCAGGGCCGTGCTCCGCCTGAAGGTCTGGGGGGACCACTCCTCACTTTCTCCAGCTTCCGGCAGTCACAGGCGTACCTTGGCTTGTGGCTCCGTCGTCACGTGGCCTCTTCCCCAGATGTAAGGAGAACGTCTTTGTGTATCTTCTCCTTTTCAGTCTCTTCTAAGAGACTTCTTGCATTTCACTCTAATCCAGAATGATCTCACCTCAGGATCCTTGCCTTAATTACATCTCCAAAGACTCTTATTCCAAAGAAAACCATACTCTGAGGTGTCAGGTCGACATATCTGGGAGGGGGAGCTGCTATTCACCCATTCCTTGCCCCCCACCACAAGTTCACATCCATCCCATGTGCAAAGCACACTCACCTCTCTTGCATATCATTCCACTCTCTTTGCCTCAGTTTCCCCACAGAGCTGAGGGTAATAGTGACCACGTAGCGTGGATAAGGTAAGAGTGTGTTCACTAGGCATCCAGCGCGACAGTTGGTGGGCCCAAGTCACCAGAGCTACCTTCGGCCAGTCCTCAGGCCCCGCTACCCCTCCCGGGTCCACCTTCTAAAATGATAAACCCTGTGTTAACGGAGACTTGTGTCCCTTTAATTCACTCCAATCCTCACCACAACCCCAGGACCTCCTGAAGGCTGGTCACCAGGTGTGAAGACCCGGGGCCTGATCATGACCAGGAGATGGAAAAGGCCCTTGGAGCACAGCTTCCTGCCGGAAGAGTGGAGCTTGCTGGGGCGGGGCCGCCATGGACAGATCCCCAGCCCCGCTGCCGCTGTATAACCAGTTAGAACCATACTCGTCTGCGAGTGGGGAATAGGACGCCACCTCTCAAAATGAGCTGCCTGGCACAGACCTGACACGCTGCCATCGCAGGCACATAACCCAGTGGGTGCCCAGTCCCACACACAAGCCAGCGAGTGGCTCCCCTGGAGTTGGGTGGCCCCCTGGTCCCCCTCTCGTGGCCTCCCAGCCCCTTCCTTTGCTCTTCCAGCCAGGGGTGGGGGGGGCATTAGCCCAGCCCTGCCCAGCTGAGCCACGCACGCTACCCCCAAGCGTCCAAGGCTGGCACTGGGCTTGGTGTTCGAAGATCCTCTTCACACGCAGTGATCCGAAGACCCAAAATAGATGACACGGAGGCTGGGATACTGACTCCGATTCTCAGAGACCCCACCCTCCACACCCGTGACAGAGTCTCAGCTCGCCTGTGCCTCTGCCCCCGGGCCAAGACAGCTTGTTTCCCTGCACAGAGGACTTCCTAGGGCCACATAGATCCAGTTAAGGGGTCAACCTGCACTGAGAACAAAAGCCTCCTTCCTGTACCCAGGGTTGCCCATCGAGACCAGCGGGGACTGAGGGGCCCCAAACCCTGAGGACCCAGGGGTTCCAGGGGCTCCATGGGCCCTGAATGTGAGGCTTCTGGAGCTCTTAACATCTGCTTCTGTGGAGAGCAGCGAGGTGTGCAGCTTTGGCCTCACCCGCCTACCAGTCAACTGTAATCAGCTCCCATGGCCCCAGGCTTCCTTGTCCTGGGCTGGGGTTCTGACCCGGGCTTGGTTGCCTGGGTTCCTCCCTGTCTTGACAGCAATCATAAAGACAATAAAAATAACAATAATAGCTAACACTTGTGCCTTCCGCCTGGCAGGTGCTGTGCCAAGCTTTGCCTATTGATCCAGTTAACCTCCATGACTACCAACTGTTTTATCATTAGCCTCCTTTTCAGGTTGCGGAAACAGGAACAGGACGATGAATCAGTTGCTCAAGGTCACAAGGGGAGTAAATACCCCACCCCCGTGCAGACCTATGCCGCCTGGCTCCTGGAGACTGTGCCTCTAGCCCTACCCTCTATTTTTGGCATTTGAGTCTTCAAATCCATGCTGCTTACAGGGGAGAGAGATAGTAGTTCTGAGATGCTTCTTAAAAGATAACCAGGTGAAAAAAAAAAAAAAAAAAAGATAACCAGGTGGAGAAGGGGCCTCCAGGAACGCTAATCCTGCAGCTCCTTCTCAAGGCCTGGGAACTTGCCTTGTGTCCCCAGGGTCTAGGCCTGACCTGGTTATCTGCCGGCACATAATGGTTCCCCCCACTTCCCTGCTTAAAACCTCCAAAGGACTTCCATACAATTAGAATCAAGTCCAAACTCCTCATGACAGCCACTAGGGCAAACAGCCTTCATCGTTCTCCAATCTGCTCTCCCACCCTGATCCCCCAGCTCACAGTGTCCCCGTGTCCTGCCTTCCTTCTGGTCCTCAAACACTCCCAGTCTGTGCCTGTCTCAGGGCCTTTGTACCTGCTGCCCCCTCTCCCAGGAACAACCTGCACCCCACACCCCATCTTTACATGGCTGGCTGTCTCCTTCTCAACATACAAGTCATAATTCACATGTGACTTGCTCTCTGAGGCCTTCTCTGACCCTCCCACCAATCTGAAGCATACTTTATGCAAACACACTTATAAAACAAAACAAAAGGGTAATTCTTTCCCACCAGCAAGAGGAGGGTCAGGGTTGAAGTTGGACCAGCCCCTCCTTGGGTTTAGCAGATAAAGAGGCCGGGAATGTGAACGTGATCAGTCCTAGGACACAAGGTCCCCTAACAAGCTTGGAGGACAGAGAGAGCAGCATGGGGCAATCCTGAGGATAACAGGGCCTTTGTCTGGGGGCCTGGGGGCCATCTGCCTTCAGGACAATGACTTAGGGGGTCTGGCATCCTGTGCAGCCTACAAGAGGGAGCATCTTGTCCTGGGAGGAGAAGCTACAGGGGTGCTGTCCTGAAAGGCCTTGGTTCACCATCCACAGGCCTTCCTTCATTACACTCCACAGGGGTCTCCTTGTGTCCCCACGCCCACTCAGGGTCCTCTCGTGGCATCCCAAGACCCCAGCTCTCACCGTCGCCTGTCCCGGGCCTGGGTTTCCCCTCCCATCTCCTGGCCTTCTTTAGGGCTACATACAGAGTTGAATTAGCACCCTCAGCCCCATTTTACTAAATATATTTCATTTATTTACAATAATCTAATTGCCTCCTCTGGGCTGGTCCCTGTGTGAGGTGCTGATAAATGTTTAGCAGTAGCACCCAGGGGAGTGGGGGTCGGGTGGAATATATCTAATTTTACTGAGATAAAAGATGTGTATCATAGAATTTACAAATTCTAATAAAATATACAATCTTCTTTACTGTAAACTCTGTATAACCAGTTGATTCACAGAATGCTTTCATTGATTTTTCTTGCCAAACTCTTTGATCGGTGGCCAACCTATGCTTGCCATTGATGAATGAGTGTAGTTCTGACATGATTGTTAGTTGGTATTGAAGCCAACCAGTAAAATGAAAGCGAAACAACAAAGTAAGTCAAACCTCACTGGTTCATAATGATGTGAGAGACTTCTTCACTGAATCAGATAAGAGTTTTTTAATATCGGAAGGGTATTTCCTCAGTTCTTTGTAATGGCTACAGACAGGACACACTTTTAAATTTTTTTTTTTTTTTTTTTTTTTTTGTGGTATGCGGGCCTCCCTCTGTTGTGGCCTCTCCCGTTGCGGGGCACAGGCTCCGGCCGCGCC
>NC_041227.1:123991444-124003690 GCF_002837175.3 Physeter macrocephalus
TTTGTGGTATGCGGGCCTCCCTCTGTTGTGGCCTCTCCCGTTGCGGGGCACAGGCTCCGGACGCGCAGGCTCAGCGGCCACGGCTCACGGGCCCAGCCGCTCCGCGGCATGCGGGATCCTCCCAGACCAGGGCGCGAACCCGGTTCTCCTGCATCGGCAGGCGGACGCGCAACCACTGCGCCACCAGGGGAGCCCCCACACTTTTAAATTTAATCTGCATCATTAACATTTCTTTCCATCACTTTCTTAAGTCTAGACAATCAACAAAACAGTCAAGCAAGACGTGATTTGCAGTGTTTACCAATTTCTGTGGTGTAAATACTCCCACCATGGCTGATTTCAAGCTGCCGGCAGGAAGTCACTGAACAAGGAATTGGGACAAGATGTACAGCGGCCACCATTGTCCAACATTTCCACCATCAGGTACAATAGAAGCGAATCACCCCAAGAACATGGGAAGCATCAAATGGAGTGAAATCACTAGGAAGAAACGAGTTTTAAGCATTTATTACCTGTGTTCTTTTTATTTATTTATTTATTTTTGGCTGTGTTGGGTCTTCGTTGCTGCACGTGGGCTCTCTCTAATGGCGGCGAGCGGGCGCTACTCTCTCGTGGCGGTGTGCAGACTCTCACTGCAGTGGCTTCTCTTGTTGTGGAGCACGGGCTCTAGAGCACAGGCTCAGTAGTTGTGGCGCACGGGCTTAGTTGCTCCACGGCATGTGGGATCCTCCCGGACCAGGGCTCGAACCTGTGTCCCCTGCATTGGCAGGTGGATTCTTAGCTACTGTGCCACCAGGGAGGCCCCTGCCTGTGTTCTTAATATAATTTATTTCCTTATACATTTAAATAGTTTAATTTTTAATAACACCCGTGTTTAACAACTGGCTCACAAAATATCTGAAAATTAAGGCCTTGGCTCTTGAGAGTAGTGTGAGCCAGCTCCAGCACACCACTGGTGACAGCATCTTGCTCCTGGGGAAAAAAAAATCCTATTTATTCAACAGTCACTTCACAGATGCTTACTGGGAGTCTACTACGTGCCAGGCAGTGTTCTAGATGCTGGGGACATATCAGAGAAAGTTGCTGAGCAAGACCCTGCCCTTGTGGACTTACATTCCAGCAGGGGAGAGAGAGAAGTAGCATCACCAGTACACAGAGGATATTGTCAGAGGGTGAAGGTAGTGCTACAGAAAAAAGGGAGACTGGCCAGGCGATGGGGGCAGGGGGCCTAGTCACAGGGTGGTCAAGAGCAGCACATTGAAAAAATGACATTTAAGCGAAGACTTGAAGGAAAAGAAGAGAACCATGCAGCTATCTGAGGAAGAAAGTTCCAGGCTGCGGCCACAGCCAGTGCAAAGGCCCTAAGGCAGCAGTGTGCCTGGAGTGTTCAAGGATCAGAGGGGTCCTTGTGGCTGGAGCAGAGCATGCAAAGTGGAGAGTGGGAGGAGAGGAAGGCAGAAGGTGATAGAGGCAGGTCACATGGGGCCTTGGCAGCCTTTGCAGGGATGCTGAGCCGAGGTCTCCTTTTTGCAGATGAAGAATCTGAGGCGTGGAGTCACTCAGGTAGCAGGGGGAATGCCAAGAGAAGCCGGGGTGGGTCTGCTTCTGATCACTCTGTACTCCCCCCTCCTCACGGCGGAAGGACTGCCAGCAGGTGTCAACTTGCCCAGGTTCCTCCTCATCCTAACAGCCCTATCTGGCCATGTCTGCAGGCCCCTTGAGCCAGAACCCCTTGAATCTCAACACTTCCGACTGGGTGGCTCGTGGGGCAGACAGGGAGGAGTAGAGACGTTCCATCAGGTGTTAGGGCTGAGGGTGGCCAAGGGTGTAAACACGACAACTGGAAGAGTTTTAGCGGGCTTGTGGACTAATGAGGCCACACTCCAAACACCTGCCTTTCCCCCACCCCCTCCTAACACTCTCCCTGCTGTGTGGGCCTGGCCATCGTGGCCAGAGCTGGACACCTGACCACCATGGGGCCACCATGAGAGTCTCTCCCAACAGAGATGACGGGCTGACCAGGACAGCTGGCCTCCTTTCAGGGTCTGACTATCGCAGTGAGCTGGTCTGATGAGCATGGAGCCCGAGAGACTGGGGAGGAGCACAGCATTTGTGCAACACCAGCAGAGATTGGACAGCGAGCTGCTAGGGGCGGGCACAGGGCCAACCTCACAGTGTGGGCCCCATACTCAGAAGCGCCCCATGCTGGCTTCATGCTCCATCTTGAATTTGTTCATAATTTTTAAATGAGGGGCCCTGCATTTTCGTTTTGCCCGGCAAAGTGGACAAACAGCCCACAGGAAGTGCCTGGTGAAGGACGGCAGGTCCAGAGCGCTGGCCTGCTTTGTGCCTCTCCAGGTCACCCATGCAGGAGGAAAGAAACCCAGGTTTCCTGACTAATGTGTCCTCAGGAGGGGGAGGCACTGGTGGGCTTTCTGTCCCAGGAGACTCCTCTCCAGCTGGGATCCTGTCTGCAGTGCTCCGGGCCCTGAGAGCAGGGCCAGAGGATGGCTGTTTTGACAAAAACAATTCCGGCCACTGGACAGGCCTGTTCAATACTCTATCGACAGATTCACCTTGGCAACCTGGAGCCTGCTCTTCCGTAAGCACCTCTCCCTCACTGCCTGTCTTTGGTCTTAAAGATACACCTCCCTCCCCTCCCAGCTGGTGCAGGACCCAGAGGGAGGGGGCTGGGCCGAGCACTGGTCCAGGATATAAGCAGATGATGGGGGACACTCCTTGCGTCCAGCCAGCAGCCCCACTTCCACTTTGCATGGGGACCTCCTCCTTTATGCCTCCCACCCCATCCCAGGAAACCGACAAAGAAGCCTTGGCTCCCTGGGGTTGGGGTGACAGAGGCAAACACTCTACCTTAACCCTGCTCTTCTCTAGAAGGTAGACTTAGGAACCCTGAAGTGGCAGGTATGGGCACTCCTCAGTGGGGCTGGAGGGTCTGAATTTAGGGGGGAATCGCTGGTGTGCAGCGCGAATAACCAGGCCTCTAATGAGCGCCGTGAAAACGGCATAATCGATGCGTCTGAGAAATAGCAAGCACCAGCTCTGCAGACTGTGCACAGATACCGGCCTGGCCTTTCTGAAGACCAGAGCTGCTCCAGAGCTGGGACCTGTCCTCCAGGACACACACAGGTCCCACTGAGGAGCACAGGGCTTCTTTGTCATTCCCGCATGACGTGCAAAAGCCAGTCAGCAAGGCGTCAGGCTGAGAAACAAGTGGGAAGTGACCAGGGGGCGAGTTACCCTTGGTTCAATCGCTTTGATACCCACAGCATTTGTGTCTGTCTGTCTGCGCCTATTTGGAGAAAGAAGGTAGGCTCACTGTAAACAGGAATGTATCTCTGCCAGTGGTGGGCAACTGAGAGGGAGATGAAGCAGTCACATCAGCAGAGTGTGTGGGAGGGAGTAATCCCCAGTCAGCTCCATGCACAGAATAGCTGTAGTTGGTTTTCAAAAATTCTGACAGGACCTCCCTGGTGGTGCAGTGGTTAAGAATCCGCCTGCCAATGCAGGGGACACAGGTTCGAGCCCTGGTCCGGGAAGATCCCACATGCCGCGGAGCAACTAGCCTGTGCGCCACAACTACCGAGCCTGCGCCCTAGAGCCTGCAAGCCACAACCACTGAGCCCGCACACCACAACTACTAAAGCCTACATGCATAGAGCCTGTACTCCGCAACAAGAGAAGCTGCCACCGCAGGGAGAAGCCCGAGCACCATAACGAAGAGTAGCCCCGGCTCACCACAACTAGAGAAAGCCCGCACGCAGCAACGAAGAACCAATGCAGCCAAAAAAAAAAAAAAAAAAAAAAATTCTGAGAAATACCTCTCGTCCACGGAGGCTTCTGTGGCAACATTTCTCTTGTCCTGTGCAATATTTCTCGGCTTGCATGGCATTTGTTCTTGGTCTCCAGGCTGAAAAAGAAACCTATAATCCCTAATAGGTTTAAAAAGGGAAGGACACTTTCTCTATATGGAACTTCTTCCATGAGACTCTGCTATTTCTTTGGACTCAAAGAAAAACATCAGTTTCAAGCAAGGGGGTGGGAGTGGGAGGCACAAGTCCGTTTCTGAACCTTTCGATCTGAATCAGTCAAAGAATACAAAATCACCCCATTATGATCATTACTGTCAAATCACAGGCAATCAACTCGCTGACACAGGCCAGACGGACATCCGGGAGGAATCCATAGAGCCAGAGCTGGTTCTGAGCCCTGCAGAACTGAACTCTTTAAATCAAAGAAGGAAAGAAAGACAGGCCTTGTGTTTTTATTTCCTGGTGTTCCCTATTACTTTTACATGTTTTTTATTTCAGTAGCATCAGACAGAAACCTGCACTCCAAAGTGAGAAGTGGCCCAATGACGTCTATAGACAGTGGGGCAGACATGCAGGTGAATGCTCTGGACCCCCAGTGCCACCAGCCCCAGGCCAACAACTGATGAACCTCAACCCATCCACAGAGAGAGCTGGTGGTTCCTGTTCACCAACTCTCCCCAGAGGTGCCATTCTTGAAAGTTCTCCCCAAAGCAGGACCACATTCTAAGGGCCCTGGGCACTTTTGCCTTTGTGGGTGCCTTTCTC
Organism: Physeter macrocephalus; assembly: GCF_002837175.3. Lineage (NCBI taxonomy): Eukaryota > Metazoa > Chordata > Mammalia > Artiodactyla > Physeteridae > Physeter > Physeter macrocephalus. Next base: position 123,996,040 of record NC_041227.1, read on the forward strand.
CATAAAAAAAAAACTGTTAAAAATTATAGTTTATAACTGCCTTGATATAAAGATGAACACGTTAATAGTCTACATTAAAACATTTTCTTTGAACTTAAGGGTTTTTTTCTTCTGATTTTAAAAGAAATTAGATATACATACAGTAGAATATAAGTCAGCCTTAAAAAAAGAAGGAAATTCTGACACATACTACAACATGGATGAACCTTGAAGACATGTGAAGTGAAATAAGCCAGACACAAAAGGACAAATACTGGATGATTCTACTTATATAAAGAACTTAGAGTAGTCAAATTTATAGAGACAGAAAGTAGAATGGTGGTTGTCAGGGGCTGGGGGGAGAGAATGGGGAGTTATTGGTTAATGGGTAGAGTTCCAGTGTGGGAAGAAGAAAAATTCTGGAGATGGATGGGGATGATGGCTACACAGCAATGTGAATGTACTTAATGCCACAGAACACTTAAAATGGTTAAAATGGTAAATGTTATGTTATGCATATTTTACCACAATTTTAAAACAACAACAAAAAGAAACTAGAACATTTTCGTGGACCCCTAAAAGTACTGTGGGCCCTGGCACTGAGTCTCCCCAGTCTGATGGAGAAGTGGCCCTGCCCAGAAGCATGCAGCTGGCTGGCTTGTGTGGGCCCACTCATGCCCTGCATCAATCCCACATTCCTACAGCTACACTCACCACCTCCCTTCTGCCATCCGTCTGTCTAAGCCCAGAAAAAAATGAAATACTGAACTTTATTTGGGACTTCAGTGATTATAAATAATCTTGACACGTTCCAACCCACCTCCTGCCTTTCTCAAGGGTATTGTCTCCATCAGAGGAGAGGACTTGGGGTCCCTTCCCTCTGCCTGGGGTATCTCTTGGGGTTTTATTCTCCTTCCCAGTCAGCAACCCAGGGGAGCATCCCTTACAGGGAAGTGTTAGGGCATTTAAGATGTGGCATTTGTCGGCCAAGCCAACTTTTTTTTTTAGTGAAGCTCAGTTTAGGGAAGAGAGTTCATGGTGGAGTTTCTGCTCTATCCCCCCTGCCCCCCAGTTCCTACATAAATCCCCCTGGCTCTCTGGGGAAATATGCACTGTAATGCCAGTTTACTTCTTATTGGCCCTTTGATAGCAAACAGGGGCTTTGTGATGCTCTTGACCTGAGATTTCCTTTAAAAACCTCAAATAAAAAAATGTATATATGTTCCTGCCGACTTCTCTCTGGGAATGAAAGGGCACTGAGCAAGGAGCCGGTTTGGGAAGCAATGGCCCTGGCCATTGGGTTGTGTTCAGTCCTGAGTGTGCAGGGTGGGCTCCTAACGCTCCAAGTCGCTCTGGGGCTGGTTGTTTCTGGCTAGAAAGGCAGCAGCCTCGCAGCCGGAGTGAAGGGGAGGGGTGAGTTAGAGGCAGCGCGCGCGGGACTCCTCTGTTCACCCCCCACAGCCGTGAGACCCCCCACTTTGCCCCACGTGCACATCTCCTTCCCACTCCCCGGGGCGCAGAGGGTGGCCAGCTCTGGCAGGCCCCAGCTGCCTGCCAGCCCGAGGGGAGCCCGCCCCCTAGGGGAGGGCGTAGAGAGTGCAGGCTCCTCAGCGCCACTGCCCCGGCCCCGCCCCGGCACCTGGAGCAGGCAGGTGAGGCAGCGGCCGGGGCCCCTGGGAACCGAAGGGGATCCCTTAGGGGTCCTCAGGGACAATCACAGGAAACTATCCTCCGGAAGAAGCTGGGGAGGAGGACTTCTTGGGCAAACCTGGGGGATCTTTCTGGAGGTGGGGTCGAGGGGACACCCACCCATTTCTATCAGGATTCAGGAGGGCGGGGCGAGGGGGATGGACTAGGTGACCACGTCCGACGACCTCGTCATCGGGAGTGGGGGTGGGGTGGGGACGGGGACCTGGACATAGAGGGACGAAGTTTCAGGGAGGCCAGACTCAGCTCCGGAAGTAGCCAAAGGCGGCCCCGATGCAGACAACGTGGGATTAGAGGGTACCCCAGGCGTTACCACCCGCCCCCAGCCCTCGGCCCCTGCAACACAGGCCGAACTGTGCTCTGGCTGGGCCCTCCCGGCCGCCATCCCACGGTCACCGGATCCCTGAGCACCCCCTCCGTTCTCCCTTTGATCCTGCAGGGATAACCCCCGCCCCAGGTGTCCAGCGGAGCTCGCAGCGATCCCGCCCCTGGGGATCGATCGGCTGGCTGGCGACGCGCGGCCGCGGCTCCGGAGCCACCGCCCCCTCCCCCGCCCGGGCTACGCAGGACGCGGCCTCGAAGCAGCGTCCTCGCGGTTCCGGGCCGCGGCCGGACTCGGCTGCCGGCCAGCGGAGAAGGCGGAGACGCACCGGGCCCTTCCTATCGCTCGGGCCTCGCCACCCCGGCGTTGGCGGAGGCGAGGAGGGGGAGGAGAGCGAGCCCAGCTTCCCCGGCCCGCCGCGCTCGGCACCCCACCCCCGCTTTTCCTGCGTTGCCAACTACCCACTCCCGCGCACGCTTAACCCTCGGCGCGCCGCGAGGCGGGGAGCGGGAGCGCATTGGGCTGGGGGGAGGGTGGGGTAGCAGTCGCGCTTCGGCTGACTACTACTTCGGGGTTCGCCTGGCGATTTTTATTTTATCCCCGGGTTTGCTGCAGCAGCTCTTGGTTGGAAAAAGGAAAGAAAGACATCTGCCTTGTCTATGGGCCCCGCAGGGTTCGGGGGGCGCAACGGAAGCACCCGAGAGCAAAATGCAGGGGCGGTTGTGAATGGGGTGAACCTTGTAGGCACAGGAGATCCACGGGGAGACCTTTGGCAAACGAAACCCAAATGAAAAACACAGCACGCAGAGGCCGTTGTGAGTGCGCGGCGGCGGCGGCAGGCGGTGGAAGCAACACCAAAGATCATATTTGAAATATGGATCCTGGGGGCGCATATCTCCAGGCGGGCGGGAGCCCTGCGACCGAGCATGGGACGGGGGCTGGGTGGGCTTCTCCCGGAGAACCTCAGAAGCTGCCCTGACGCTGGGAAGGGGTGGACCAGCCGACGTCGTAGAAAACGACGCGTCCCGCTTCGGCGCCCACGACCCCCGCGTGCCGCAGGCGCGACCCTGCGGCGGCCAATGTGGCCCCAAGGCTTGCCCCAAGGGGCCACGACCTCGCGGCGCGCCGGACCCGTTCCCCGCCCCGCGCGCCCGACCGGGCCTTCCCACCTGGAGCCCCAGCTCCAGCCCCCAGCTGCTCTCTGAGGAGGGACGCGGGGGCGTTAGGGGCTTCACCACCCAAATGAAAGCCGACCCTTCGCGGGCGGTGCGACTAAGAACAGAAACTTGGGGGTGGGGACGCAGAGGGCGGAGCGGAGCCCTTAGGGACAAAGCCATCCCTCCTAGAAGGTGCATGGGGCAGCGTTCCGGACTCCCACACAGCCTCCCCACTCTACTCACCGCCCCCCCCCGCACAGTCCCACAAGGTCAGCTGCCCCAAAGCCAGCGCTAAAATGCAAAGTTACATACGCCAGAGCTGAAGTCAAAGACAAGTTCTCCTACTAAGAACAGAGCAGAGAAATGAGCTCTTGTCAAAGCCTGGGCAGATTTTGTAGTCGTTGCTAGTAAATTCTCCCTCAGCTACTTAAAATCCACCTCTGGGGGCCTAAAAAGTCACACTAACTAGAGAGCTTTCTTAGCCGGGGACTGGCTGGGGAAGTCACAGGCGGCCCCTTCCGGGCAGAGCCCAAACCTGGGCTCCGTGGGCGGGTGATGGCATCTCCTGGCAGAGATTGTCCATTCAGAGAGAGAGTTTCTTTAAGAAGCCGTTTGTTTCCCCGGGTTGGCAGGGGTCAGGCCCCTTGGGGCCCTGAACTGTCAGTGACCACCCTCAGGTGTAGGGCCGTTAAAAATTTCCCGGCTTCTCCAGGGTCCGCTCTTTCGGCCCTCGGCACTCAGGGCGGGAACCTGCGGCTCGTCAAGATAGCATCGCTCCTCTCTTGGGGCCCTTGAGGGCCCCTAGGGGCCCCCGCCTGAGGTGGCACCCAGGAGAATTCTGCCCCTCGGCGGAACCGAGGGGCGCGATCTGCCCCCGGCTGGAAGGGGGCAGCGTCAAAAGCGCAGACCAGCGACACTTCTCCGGGGTTCCCCGTGAGGCTTGGGGTATCCCGGGTCGGAGGCAGGGGCCCCGCTGAAGGCTCTGGGAATCCCGAATTTAGAGCTCCACTCGCCTGCGACTCCCTCGAAGGGGCCAAGACAGGGGGTGGGACGGTAGGGGAGGCCCCACGGGAGATTTCCCAGGAGGGTCTCGCGGGGCGCATCGGGGGGAGCTTCCAGGGCGCTCACAGTTCCCCACCCCTCAGATTCTGTCTCTGCCTCCTCCTTGCATCCATTCGCAGTCCCGCGGACCTGAGCTCCTCCCCGCACCCGCTGGCAGGTGAGGGGTGGTCTAGGGTCAGGCTGCGAGGTGGGGCGAGGGCTCTGGGAGTCGGCCTCTCTCCACATCGGCCCACCCACCACCAGGACAAAATAAATAACCACGCGAGTTCCCAGGTTCGGCGGATGCTTGTGTATTTTGGTCACTTTCCACAGAAAGGCTGGGAGCGGGGGCGGCCGGGGACTCCCGGGGCTTCTTTGGAGCTTCTGGGCGTCCCCTCCCGAAGTCTTGGGGAGCCTGCGGCTGCTCGCACAGCCATACCGGCAGCTCCAGAAAAAACACGCCGTATTGGCCGGCGGGAGCCACCCTTCCTCACCAGCTCAGCAGCAGGCCCAGCCCGGCTCCTGCGCAAACCCGCCGTCGGGGCACCGGGTGCTACAGCGTGGCCCCCGAGATCCTGAGCGCGGGCCCCGGAGGGGCGCGGGCGGAGCGAGCCGAACAGCGGCCTGCGGAGTCCGACGCCCCTGGCGGCGCGGAGGCTGCAGCGGCCGCTCGCCCTCCCTCGGCACCCCCCTGCCCGGGACGCCTCGGAAACACCCCTTGGAAAAAGATTTTCCAGGGGATTTTCTAGCGAGGGGGCGGGCGGAGTGTCGGGAAGCAAAGACCCTCCCCGGACGAAGGGACTGTCCAGGACAAGGTCGCTGCAGACCTCCAGACAGACCGACAGCGCCGACGGCCTGGCAGTTGGTAGGCTCAGTTTGGAAGGGTGACTGTCGCGCTGACAGCGCTTCCCCCGCCAATCTCGGGGAGCCTTCCCCTTCTACGGTCAAGTTGTCTCACATGAGAGCTCCTCTCCCGGGACACGAGCGTCAGGAAAAAGCCCAAAACACAGCAGGGGGAGGAAAACCTTTTCCTGTGTCCCCCTCCCAAATAATTCACCTCCCTCAGCTTCTATAAATCCAGAGAGCCGCCCTACCCCAGGACTACAAGCAGGCGTCGCCCCCACCCAGGCCGGCGCGTCCCCCCAACACCTTCTCGGGGGAATCTTGGGTCTGCGCCTCAAGCTTGTCAGGGGGTAGTCGCTGCAGACCGAGCCCCTCTCTGCCCCTCTATGGGGCAGCCAGAAAACGATCCCCACCCCCAGGACCCCTCCTGGAAGGAGCCACGCGGCCCGTCTTGAGCCGCGGCCGCCAGGGCAGCAGAAGCCGCCGAGCCGCGGGAGCTGCGAGGTGGTGGTGAAATGGTGGAGTCAACGTGTTCGTCCTTAAACACCAGACCGTCTCCAGGCTTCTCCCGGATTCCCGGGAGAAAATGAGCCCAACGCATGCTTTGGGGGTTCGCGTCCCCACCTCGCCCCTCCCCCGCTTTCTCGAGCCCCCGCGCAGTCCCCACCCAGCATTCCGGGACGTGTGTCAGGGCGGGAGTGGAGACCCGGATGGCTCTTTGCCCACCGCCGCCCCCCCCCCCCGCGCGCTCGTTCCACTCTCGCTCGGCTTTTGCTCCTTTCCTTTCTTCCATGGACGCTCAGCCAAGGGATTGCGCAAGCTTCCTGCTCCCGGTCCTTCAAGGGCCCGGAGCTGGGGGCCCTGACACACCCCCGGGCAGGCGCGCCGCTGCCCCTGCCACTTGGGCCGTCCTGTCCCCTCCTCAGGTCCCCTCCCTCCTCACTCCGACCCCACAGAGATCGCGGCCCCGCGGGCGGCGCCCTCGGGAGGCCGCGTGGGGCGCAGCAGCTCCCCCAGCCGGACGCTGGAGCTGCACGCCGGAACACGCCGGAACGCGCCGTCTCGCCGCCGGAGGTGCTAAACTTCACACTCGGAGGCTTCTCCGGCCGCGTCGGGAGGGCCTCGGCTCGGCCGCCGCTGCCGGTCGGGGAGCAGGGAGCGCGAATTCGTGACGAGTGCTTGGCTCCTCGGCCATTCCATTCCCCTCCCTTTCGTGCGGCCCCGCTGTGCCCTGCTCAGCTTCAACCTTTTCTTGACCCTCCCTGCTCCCTCTTTCGAAGCCCTTCCCGGGACCCCACGAAGTCCTCTCGGGCCCCCAAGCTGACCTGGACATTGCCTTCGCCCCCTCTTTGTCCTCCCTGCCTCCCGCCGTGTTGGCCGCGGGCTGGGGGCGGGGGGTTGCTGCTGGAAACTGGACATCCCGCCCTCGCCCCAACAAGGAGAGGGCTGAGGGTAAATTAGGAGCCTCGCAGGTTCCGGGGTGGGATCGGAGTACCCTCTGGTAAGGTTCTTGAGCCCTAGGGCCCCAAGCTGGCTGCTCCTCTATCCCCTTTCTCCTCTCCGCGCTCTCCCTGGCGGTCCTCTGCACCCAGTCGTCTCTCTCCTCCCTATCCTTTCTCTTCCCATTCCTCGCCTTCCTAAATGCCCTAAGCCTCGCGGGGCGGGGCGGCGGGACACAGAGAGTGGGGGCGCGAGCTGCCCCTGCTCCGATTCCGCCCCCTGCCGGCGACCCCCTGGGAGTCTGCACATGATGCAATTCGGTGCAAATGGAAACTGCAGTGGATGCTTCCGTGGCCCTCGGCAGGGGTCCCTGGGCAGTGCACGCTGAGAATGAGAGGCGAGGGAGCCGGCCGAGGCGGTAGGCCGCAGGCGAGGGGTCGTAGCCAGACCCTCGCGGCCCCGTCAAGCTCTCCACCCCGCCTCGGCCCGCCGCCGACACACCTCTCCGGCCCGGTCCCGTTCCCTCCCTCCAGTGTCCCTCTCCCAGGCTCTCAGATCCCTCCCCCTGCACCTCCCCGGCGCCCTCCTCCTCCCGGCCCCCTCCCGCGCCCTTCCTCCTCCCCCCCCACCCCCCCGCCGCCCAGGCCCGGGGCCTCCGGTAGGCCCGGCTGCGCCAATCCCGGCCGCGGCCCGCCCCCTGACGCCGAGCAAGGCCCGGCGAGGCCCCGCCCGCTGACGTCCGGATTTGCATGAGTTCTTGTGCAGCCGCGGCCCGGGCTCAGTCAGCTGTTGGCGAGCACGTCTTCGCGGTGGAGAGCATCGAGAAGAAGCGGATCCGCAAGGTAGGGCGGCGCGGGGGCGACGGCGAGGCGGCGGGGGAGCGGCAGCCGGAGCAGCCCGCGGGGAGGCGGGGAGGGGGTGGGGAGGCTGCGGGCCGGAGCCGGGGATCCCGCGGAAGCTGATGGAGTGCTGTCTCTTCCCCCCTCAGGGCAGAGTGGAGTATTTGGTGAAATGGAGAGGCTGGTCCCCCAAGTAAGTAGCGGCCGAGGGGCGGGGGAGCCCGGTGTCGAGGCGCGGGGCTCCCGGGCTCCGGACCCGCCGGGCTGGTGGGGTGGTGGGGGGAGCGGACGGGAGGCGGGGTGGAGGTGGGGTGGAGGGAGGA
>NC_041227.1:124004017-124034851 GCF_002837175.3 Physeter macrocephalus
GTGGGGTGGAGGGAGGAGGGGGTGGGGAAGTCGGTGGCAGGCACTGGGGAAGCCGAGCCGCCGAGCCCGAGCCCGGCGCCCTGTGTTGTGCTCTGCTCTCCGGGAAATGCCATCACTAATTTATGCACTAAAAGGAGCCGGAGGAGCTGGAGAGACGCGGGGCCGAGCCGGGGAGGCCGGCGGAGGGAGGGAGGGCGCAGGCACTGACTGATGTGCAGCAGAAAATGGCTCCTTTCCCCTTTCCCTCCACCGAACGGCTCCATATTGCAAAACCAAAAAAAAAAAAAAATTAAAAAGCGACGAAAATGCAATTGTGTGCCTCTTCCCTCCTAGTGGTGCAGGGAGAGGAAGAAAAAAAGCAGAAAATGTTGGGAACTGTCACTGCGGCGCTTTTGGTGGGGAATTTTTTTTTTTAATTTGAAATGCGAAGGCACCGGATGGAGACAGACGCGCAGGCACACACACACACACACACACACACACACACACATACACACACACACACAGGCATATTTTTGTGTTGCTGAGTATTTGGGGGTTGCTTGCCCGTGACAGCGGGCTCCAGGGCCGCGAGGGGGTGTGGGGGGCCGCTTGGCTGACGGTTATCGGATTAGGGGTCAAATGGAGAATGGCTGAAGCCCTCGCGGAGACTCGGGGCTGGGGAGAGGAGGAGGGGACTGCGACTTTGCATTTTGGCTGCTTTGCACGCAGGGTTCCTGGTGAGCAAAGTGGCTTTGGAACATGTCGCAGTAACATGCTTAAAATTCTTGACAACTGCAAAATAAACTGCTAGTTTCATTTTTCTTACCCCTCCCCTTTCTTCCTGCCCTTGTGTGTTTATTTTGACTCGGGGAGGGTGTATCAGGGACCGTGTCAGGCCTGCAGAAATTTACTCTCCACCCCCACATCCACAGCTAAATAGCTTTCGGTTCATGAAGACAGAGTAGGGCCTTATGTCATTCCCCACCTGGAGGCCGCAAAGCTGGCTCGGTTTTTTTTTTTACGCCGTGTCCCCCTCCCTTTTCCCTTGCAAGATATAACACGTGGGAACCCGAGGAGAACATCCTGGATCCCCGGCTGCTGATCGCCTTCCAGAACAGGTGAGCGTCCCTCAAGCAGCCGCCTCTCGCAGCCGTGACCGTATATGGGAATGGGAGAGTGGGCCAACGCTGCAACAGGAAAGGGGGAAAGGGCCGGGAGGGGGCTGGCAGGAGTCCCCTCCCCCCGCGTCTGAATGGGCACGGCTGGGGCCTCGGCTCCTCTAACCAACATCCTTGGCGGTTGCTGCAGCTTGCGGGGGGGTGGGTGGGGGGGGGCAGGGCCGGAGAAGGAGAGGCTTGTGTTTGGGGGAAACTGTGGGAAGGGTGCGTGCGGGTGGCCCTACAGCTGCGCGGAGAAGTTGGGGCTGTGCCTGGTTCCCTGCCGGCCCCCCTCCTTTCGCTACCTTGAAGCCCCACCCCCGGAGCCTAGGTGTTGCTTTCCTGCTGCCACTGGCCGCTTGGCACGGGCAACTCTCGGGGCAGCTCCAAGGGAGCTGGCATTGTGAAACCACCGGACGTCACGGAACTGAACTTAACCTGTTGGGGACTGGAGAAAAGTTGACAAGGCCTTAAGTTGCCACCCTCACCCCCAAGGGAGCTTGGGATTGGCAGGGGGCAGATTCTTTCTGGAGCTGCGTGCCCTTCACACCTCCCACTAGGCTGCTTGGTGGGTCTGGACCCCATTCTCAGGGCAGGGGGAGCTTGGCCCAAAGGGTGTGGGATGGGCATTGCCTGGTGGTGGAGGGGTGGCTTCTGACGAGGGGCTCATCGTGGGCACAGATGCTTGTCACGCTGCAGCTGCTGCAGCTGGATTCACCGCCGGTGGCTGCGATTCTCTGTTTCGGGGAGGACAGAAGGGGGAAGGGCGATCGAGGAGGGGAGGAGCGGCAAGAGCCCGCGGAGCTGGGCCACACCGCTGCCTTCCAGCCCTCCTCCCCCTTTTATTTTGCATTATTTCCTGTGGCGCGTTTGGCGCTAAAACTGTAAACTCTAGACCCTTGGAACAAGCGACCAGCAGGGAAGTTGCTCTCCTGCGATGTAGGGGGGCGCCGAGAAGGGATCCTGCCCCGGTTCCACCTGGGAGTTCACCACCCTATAACCATGTCAGCGGCTGATGCCATGTTGCATAATGGGTCCCCAAAGACTTAAAACGCAGGCTGTTGCAATGCCATGCAACTTGGAGTTAGGCCCCGACCCGGGCCCACAGGCATGGTGGAACTCCCCTCGGTTAGCCCAAGGGTGGGGTGGTGCCTAGGGTCGCTGAAGAGCGGATTTCTGGTCCGGGAATGGTTTGCAACTTGGGCCAACGCTGGAGAGGCACTCTTCTCCCATAGAGGGCTGGGCATTGCTAGGATCATCCTCCCCCCAGCCTCAGGTCACCCTCCACCAGGCTGCAGGAGGAAGCCTGGCAGCTGTATTGACCACTGCCACCGCCGTGGGCTTTATTAATAATTTGGAAATCAGGGGAGGCTGGGAGCCCGGGCTCGTGGATGAGGCGGTGCTTCTGCGTGCCGCCCCGCGTCGCCCCGCCCAGCAGCTCTGCCCAGGCCTTGCCAGAGCCGGTTCACCAGGTGGCTGCGAACCTGGCCAGGCCCTGGCCTCGGCGTCTGGCCCCCGCCCCCAGCCCCTAATTGGCTCATTTGCCGCTGTGTAAACAAGGGCGCAGCCCCTCCCCCTGTTTAGTGCCTGGCCTTTAAGGAAACGAGTCCTCCCTTCTGCCGGCGGCACTCGTTATCTGAATCTTAATGAGGTCATTAGCATCCCGTGCCTCTCTGACGGGGAGGCCCAGGGTCGACGCACACCTCATTTGGACTTGTTTGCATCCCCTGGACCCCGAAGCCCAGTGCACTTTGTGCAGGGCCCCGGGCCCAAGGCTGTGGACACCAGTGCCAAGCCGCCCAGCCCCAAGCTGCAAGCAAAGGGGCAGGGCTGTGCGGGGGCCCGGTTCAGGTATGGACATCTGAGGTGGGGGAGAGCTTCGGAGAAGACCCCTTGGGCAGATAGGGGTTGGTGTGGGCGTAAAGCGGGACTCTGGGCTGGACCGAGGCACCCAAGTGGCGGCCGAGGAGATCTTCTGCCGTGAGCCCTTGATCCCTCCGGTTCCTGCTGGCCCCGCTGCTCACCAAAGTGGGGGCATCACGCAGGCTGAGGCATAGCAGGAGGGAGGTGACTCTGAGGCTAATAGCACTGCCTTCTGTTCCCTCTCCCCAGGGAACGGCAGGAGCAGCTGATGGGATATCGGAAGAGAGGGCCGAAGCCCAAACCACTGGTGGTGCAGGTGAATACACTCCCTGGCCCCGGGGGCCGTCCCCCTGAGCTGCCTCCAGGCCCGGAAGTCAGGGCGAGTTCCTCCAGAACACCCAGTTCCACTTCCTTTCATCATGACCTCCCACACCCTTCCCCGCCCCCCCTGCCCCATAACGCAGCTGCTGACCTGGTAGGGGCTGGGACGCTCCTGGTGCTTGAGGCTTGCTCTGGGGCTGGCCTTACCCCTCCTCTCACCTCTTCCTCCATTTCTACGCCCATTCCCCTAGGTACCTACCTTTGCCCGTCGTTCCAACGTGCTGACCGGACTCCAGGACTCCTCGGCTGACAACCGCGCCAAGCTGGAGCTGGGTGGTCAGGGCAAGGGCCAGGGGCACCAGTACGAGCTCAACAGCAAGAAGCACCACCAGTACCAGCCGCACAGCAAGGAGCGGGCGGGCAAGCCCCCACCGCCAGGCAAGAGCGGCAAATACTACTACCAGCTCAACAGCAAGAAGCACCACCCCTACCAGCCGGACCCCAAAATGTATGACCTGCAGTACCAGGGTAGCCACAAGGAGGCGCCCAGCCCCACCTGCCCGGACCTAGGCGCCAAGAGCCACCCGCCCGATAAGTGGGCCCACGGCGGGGGGGCCAAGGGCTACCTGGGAGCGGTGAAGCCCCTGGCCGGTGCGGTCGGGGCTCCAGGCAAGGGCTCCGAGAAGGGTCCCCCCAACGGGATGACGCCGGCCCCCAAGGAAGCGGTGACAGGCAACGGGATTGGGGGCAAGATGAAGATAGTCAAAAACAAGAACAAGAACGGACGCATCGTGATCGTGATGAGCAAGTACATGGAGAACGGCATGCAGGCGGTGAAGATCAAGTCCGGGGAGGCAGCCGAGGGAGAGGCGCGCTCCCCCAGCCACAAGAAGCGGGCTGCCGAGGAGCGTCACCCCCCTGCAGACAGGACTTTCAAAAAGGCCGCGGGGGCGGAGGAGAAGAAGGTGGAAACGCCCTCCAAGAGGAGGGAGGAGGAGGGGCCGGGGGCCGGGGACCCGCAGCCCCAGGAGGCCGGCTCCCGCAAGCTCTCCCCGACCAAGGAGGCCTTCGGTGAGCAGCCCTTGCAGCTCACCACCAAGCCTGACCTACTGGCCTGGGACCCGCCCCGCGGCACACAGCCGCCCTCCCACCACCACCACCACCACCACCACCACCACCATCACCACGCCGTCGACCTAAATCTCTCCCATGCGCGCAAGCGCTGCCTCTCCGAGACCCACGGCGAGCGAGAGCCCTGCAAGAAGCGCCTGACAGCGCGCAGCATTAGCACCCCCACCTGCCTGGGGGGCAGCCCCACCGCCGAGCGCCCCGCGGACGTGCCCCCCGCCGCCGCCCTCCCGCAACCGGAGGTCATCCTGCTGGACTCGGACCTGGACGAGCCCATAGACTTGCGCTGCGTCAAGACGCGCGGCGAGGCCGGGGAGCCGCCCAGCGCCCTCCAGGTGAAGCCTGAGGCGCCCGCAACCGCGGCGGTGGCAGCTGCGCCGGCGACAGCGGCCGAGAAGCCTCCAACCGAGGCCCAGGACGAGCCCGAGGAGCCACTCAGCGAGTTCAAACCCTTCTTTGGGAATATAATTATCACCGACGTCACCGCAAACTGCCTCACCGTCACGTTCAAGGAGTACGTGACGGTGTAGCCGAAGGGCTTCGGGCGTCGGAAGGGGAAGTGCTGTACCCGAGGCTTAACACCTGGCAGGGCCTGGGGGCGGACTCCTCCTCTCTCCAACTGCGGGAGATCCGGGCCGGGCCCCAGCGCGAAAATGCCAGAAGCCGCGGCAACCGCGCCGCTCCACCGGGTTCTGGCTGGAGCACCCGGCCCACACTGGCGCCTTCCACGCCGTGCCTGCGGGTCTCGCTCCTCATCTGCCCCATCCCCTCTCTCGTGGACCTCCGAGACTGACAGGGCAGCCACTCGAGGCGGTCTAAGAGTTATAGTATTATATTTTAACCGTGCTAACTTGTCAAGTGCAGACTTTACTCCCGTTTGTACGTGGTGTTATTATTGAAATGTATTGTTTGAGCTCAAAAGGCCCACCACCCCCTTCGGGCTGATATATATATATTTATTTGTAGGTATTTATATATTGAAATATAAAAACCTAGATTTATGGAGTTCTCTCTAGATCATGTTATATTCTATATCAGACAAACTATTTTCTGTTGACCTTTCTACCCGTTCATTCAGTATTTCGGTTGATTTCATTTCCTCCCCTTCCAGGAACTGCAATACCAGTAACCTTGGTATATATTTTTTGATACTGTACACATGGATGTGTTGTTTCTATGTGCAAAAAAAATTTTTTTTTGTTAAAAGGCTAAACGAGCTCTCTAGAAACTGCTGCTACTAGAAATGTCTAAACTATAAGCTTCCAATTATTACCTGCTTGAATGTAAATATTAAATGGAGATGTTGAAGGTGCACTTTCGCTGTTTGAGATTAGCGAAGAGCGAACTTCAGAGGCTCAGGAGGCGGCTGGACCCCTCTCCCCATCCCGCTTCCGCCTTCGGTCTGGCGGGGGTGGGGGGGGCGGTGAGGTTGTGGGGGAACCTATGGCAACTTGCGCTTAAACCTTTGCAAAAGCAAAGTGGACTGGTTTCGCGAGCAGAGGCGCCCGCACCCGGGGAGTGACCCCGCTCCCCGGAAGTCGAGAGGCTCTCCAAAGGAGAGGGGAATTCCTGCGGGGGGGTTGTGCTGGCGTCGCCCCCGCTCTCAAGAGTTTTTAGGCCTTCGCTGCCCACCGCGCTGGCAAACCCGGGATCTGCGTGGTGGGGGGGGAGGGGTGCACGGGTGTGCGAGCGGCGTGGAGACTTGGGTGGGGCCAACCCCCAGCGCCGCGCCCGCCAGACACCTGCTGATCTTTGCCCCCTCCCACCCCCACCCCAGGGCGCAACACACCCTGGCGCTGGCCCTGATGTGGCAGGGGTGTTCCTTCCTAATAATCCCTGCCCGGTAGGGCAGGTTCAGCCGGGAGGGGATCCTCCCACCCTCTCCAGCGTCCCTTGCTGCCATCGCTGGCCCCGCCCCACCGAGGAAGCTGCGAGGCTCTTTCTCTGCCAACCTCTCTCCCCGGAAACCACCAGGCCAGAGGCTCCGACTGGAGGCGCCGCGAACGCGGCCAGGGCAGGGGGCGGGGGGCTTCCTGCGAGGTGGATGGGGAGTGGGAGGGGGAAGAGGCCAGAGGAGCAAGGCCTGCCCGTCCCCACTTCCTTAGTGAGCAGGGAAATGTGGGATCCCATCTTCACCCGTCCTGCTTTGGGTGGCAAGGCTGGGGCCCTTGGTTTCCCCAAGCAGGAAGGGGTTAAGGGCCCCGAGGGGGCAAAGGGGAGTGGGCCGAGCTCCGAGGTGGGGCTCCCCAGGGCCTGGAAGCCGCGAGCCGGGAATGCTGCGGCCGGCCTTGGCCAGCTTTCTGCAGACGCAGCGATCTTCCTGCCTGGAGTGGCCGAGCAGGGCCAGGGGCCACGGGACTGACGGCCTGGTGGGCGCGGGGCTGCTCCTGGCGCCCAAGCCCTTTGCCTCGCCCGTCTGGGACTGAGGGGCCAAGCCTGTGCTGGGCGCCCGGGCGGAAGAGGTCAACACGGTTCATAATGGGGGGTTGTTAAGGGGGGAGAGGTGGCGAGAGAGCACAGTGTTGGGAAGGCCAGGGGAAGAGATAGAGGGCCAGGAGGGCAGGAGGCCTGAATGCGGACAGTGTGGCCAGTGTTGGCTGCAGGCCACCAAGCGGCTGGAGGTGGGGGAGGGGAGCCTAGCGGGGGGGAGGGGAGGGAGGGAAGGGAAGTTCAAAAAAAAAAAAAAAAACCGTTGGGAGTTTCTAGCCCTGGCTTTTGTGATTTGTCCCTCCCACTACCCCCATCACCCCAGCCCCCTTTAGAGTGAGTTAAACACTCCCCCCTCCCCGCTCGATGTAATGAATGCCCTTTGCCACCCTGGGAATGAAGGGAGGGGTAATCTTGACTGCTCCTGGCAAACTGCCTGCTCAGCACTAGAATTGGGCCTGTCCTTCACTGACTGGTACACAAAGGCACATGCCAGGCGTGGATTTCATCTCCCTGTTTTTCTGGTAGAGGAGAACTAAAAAATCAGGAGTGGGAAGGGGAGCCGCTTGTTCAGGTCTGCACAGTTGGTGACTTGGGAGTGAGCCTTAGCCCCTAAGGGTACCCCTCCTGCCCAGTGGGTGGCCTCTGCGAGGCTGAGCCTGGGGAACAGGGTAGGGGAGGTAGAGGATGGCACCATTGGTGGGCAGGGAAGGAAACCTGTCCACTACCATTCGCAGAAAGGTGTGGCCTACAGGTGGTCTGAGGCCTTGAAAACTGGGCCTGGTGGTGGACCTTCTGGGGTAGGTCTTCGAGGAGGGTGGTCCTAGGAAGAGCCTGGAACCTAAGGTCAGAAGATCAGCAATGGGACAGGTCAGGAGGAGCAGCAGAGATGCCCAACTGGCACCAGACTCAAGAGTGTCCAAGGCGCCTTCTGGCCCAGGAGGGACAGGACTCTCATTGGCTGGGCTCCTCGGATGTGCCAGGGGCCACTTGAGCATCTTGTTCCATTCAGACCCCACAGGGGTTGAGCTTCCCTGTGGGATGAGAGTCTGAGGTTCTGATGACAGAACAGGTTGTCCAGCTCACGTGGCCACTGCCCAGTTCTGTACTGATTCTAGAACCAATCAGGTGGTCTGCTATCACCCAGCAGAGAGGTACCCCACGGCAACTCGCTCCACCCTAACCTCTCAGACATAGATGTGTCCAAAGCTCAGGAACACTCAAAGAGGGCCAGGGGCCCGGGCATCGGGACAGGGGAGGAGAGTCCAGTAGCCCCAGTTCTTGCAGGTGTAGACTGCTTCTTTCTAATGCAGGGCAGAGATGTCTGTCAATGCCCAGCACTTCACAAGCAAAGGGTCCTAAACCCTCTCTTTGAGCCCAGGTTCAGGGGAGAGAATGAAAGCAGGAAGCTGAGATCTTAACCTTGCACACTGGGATCTTAACTTTGCCCAGAGACCCGAAGTTCTCTGTTTTTTCTCCAAATGAACCTTTCTAATGGGGCTGAGCCTTGAGCATAGAGGCTGAAGCTGACTCATTGCAAGGAGAGGGGCATTGTGTATCCATCCATCCCTCAGAAGCTGGTCCCTCCTGCACCAGCTGGGTCCCAGACTCCAGCTCTGGTCTCCCTGTTGCCTGCACCACCTCTCCCAACTCGTTTTCACAAGAGCCAAGTTTAGCCCTTCAGTGTTAGCTCCATCCTTGGATCCTACCAGGGTGCTTTGGAGCTAGGGTTGCCAGACTGAGCACATAAAAATCTGGAATGCTCAATTTGAATTTCAGATGGACAATGCATAATTTTTTAGTATGTCTCATGAAATATTTGAGATACACTAATACTAAAAAATAATATAAAATGCATTGTTGATGTGAATGCAGATTGAACTGGGCATCCTGGATGTTATCCGGAAACTCTCTTTGGACCCTGACGAGTCTACTTGGTCAGCCCCTGCCCACAGGGAAGTTTCAGTCCAATAGGAGAGAGAAACCGTTGAGAACTGAGCCACATGGATCCTGTGATTGCGGTGACTGTAGTGACATCGAGTATGCTGGCATGGCACAGAATGGCTGCTTCATGACAGCGGGGCCTTCACCTGTGATTTCAGGTGGGGGTGGAGTGAGCATGGGACAAGACCTAGACAAAGGAGTGACGGAAGACCAGAATCGGCCCCTCCATTTGTTGGCCCACCTTGGGCTCCTGAGTTGAGGCTCCACCCCATTCCCAGCCACCCCAACGACAAAGTCTAGAACATACAAGGAGGGCAGAACAGATCCAGTTGCAGTACCCACTCCCCTCACCAAAACCCTTTCCCTTCCTACACCTCAGCTTCCTCAGCACCTTCAAAGACGTGCCATGACAGTGAGGACGAACTGGGTCGGGAAAGAGCCTTGAGCGCTTCTGGAAAACCCCCTAAGTAAATATACGGGTTATTTTTTTTTTTTACCAGCGAACATTAAACATTTCATGTCAGATCCAAATGCCTTCTAACGACTTCTGGCTGAGAGCCTCAGCTTGACCAAGGGACAGATACCCAGTGATGTTTACCTCTGAACTGACTGCTACCTCTCCCTTCCCTCCCCCCCAACTCTATAACCCAGTGTGCACCACCAGCCCTCTGCATTCTGCCCTCACTACCTGCTTGGTGGATGATTACCCGTTGACCTGGGACCTCAGCCTCAGCCTCTCCAGCTTTATCCTGGATCACCGAGAATAGCATTGGGACAGGAGAGAGAGAAGAGCTGCGCCTGCACTCGTCCAGAACCAAATCCTCGTGCTTTTTGAATTGAGTTTCTTCTATGGTTCCATGTTATGTTTGCGGCTCATCTGAGAAGATGAAGACTCTAAAGAGGAAATAGTACTAAAGGCGGATATTCTTGGAGGCAAGTGTCCATTTCCTGTGGCCATAGTTCAAAAACCCCCCTGCCCCCTCCTCCTCCTCTCTTCCCCTTGCAGTTACTGCTAACAGCTAACACGGACTGAGTGCCCACTACCTGTGGGGGCACTTAAGGGCGTCATCATGAGCTACATCCTATCACTGTCCCTGTCTCACAGATGGTAAAATGAAGGCTTAGAGGCTCGAGTAACCCATTCAAGGTCAAACATTCAGTATACAGGGGAAGAGATAGTGGGTTCTGAGCTAGCCTTGTCTGTCTCCAGGGGCTGTGCTCCCAGCTTCCAGGATTCTGTGGGTTCTTCAGAGGCCAGTTTAGGTCCCATCCCCTCCCTGAGGTTGTTCTAGATTATTCCAGCCTTTAAAACTAGGGCCTGCTGTGCCTGATCTCCTGCAGTATTTACTGCCGCCCCACCCAACTCGTCAATCAGTTGCTGGCTGCAACATACCTGTGTGCATGCACCTCGATTCTCCAACTGGACAAAGCCTTGAGCATTTGGAAGGCAAGGGACACGTCTTGGGTATTTCATGCACTCCCACAGTTTGTGCACAGTTCCTAGATAAATACCTCAGAATCAGATGCCTCGTGTGTGTGTGTGTGTGTGTGTGTGTGTGTGTGTGTGTGTGTGTGAGAGAGAGAGAGAGAGAGAGAGAGAGAGAGAGAGAGAGAGAGACAGACAGACAGACAGATGGGAGCTTTCAGACAGTGATGCTGATTCCTGCACTGCGAGCCATTAGCAGCAGACACAAGAAAGACCCCCGTGCCACCCCCAGGGGCTCAACCCCCATGACCACAAAGCTGCACAGCAGAGGCTGGGGACTCAGGCTGCTCCTTTTCGCCCTGCCACCAGCGGATGTCGGACACTCAGGCACTCAGCTGCTCTAGGGTCCTGCTGCCCCCTCGCCCTTCACCTGATCCATCTGTGTGAGTTTCAGGAGACTCCGAGTAATTATGTGGTAATTGAATTTAGGGAAACAGACCCCAAGGATAATCCTTGAGTCAGTTCCAGGAGATTCATGGTTTAATTTCCATATTTAGCTAGTGGTACATATTATACGGTTCCTGACAGCACAGCAATCACCTCGTCCTTATGTATTTAGTTTTAATACCAGGTTAAGAATAGTAGAGATACGGGCATGTTACTCCAAAACACACACGCACACACACACACACACACACACACACAGAGAGACACACATAGAGTTAACAACAAGTAGAAGACACAGCACACACCCCTTTTTTATTTTCATATATGGTCTTCACGTAAGCTGGGTGGATAAGGCCTGACACAGTAAAAACTCACCAAATGCTGCCTGTAATTATTATTTCACTTAATTATCTGCAAGTTCTCAAACCTAGATAGGGGCAGAGAGCTGGCATTGCCAATGGACGTCCAAGGTGCGTGTGCATGCCTGCGTGAGTGTGCATGTGCGTGTGCACTTAGGGCTGGAGGAGGATGGTGGCAATGCAGCCAGTACTGACAGGAACGCCTCTCGCTTGCTGCCTGAGCGAAGGATCCTTTCAAACGCACCATGGAGTTTAATATTGCCAACGACTGGCCCTGACTCCTTTCAACCTGCGCCAGGTGTAATGTAAACCTCCCTGCATTTCCTCCCTTTCCTGTTTCATCTGAGAAATTCTTCACTAATTCCATGGTATCTGGTTTCTCATTGTTTCTCTCTGCTTTAGAGAGCCCCTTGGGGTGGGCTTTAGAAAGGTGTGCTTAGCACTCTCAGCCCTCCGAAGTGACACCGGCTCTTCCCTCACTACCACCGCTATTCTCCAAAACCTCTTACAAGGGACTTCGCTGGCTGTCAGGGCAAAATAAGCCATAACATCCTGGGGAGATGAGCAAATGCCTGTCACAAAATCAGAGGGTGGTCTGTAAAGCAGCATCCAAATTGAGAAAACGGGACAGTCGTACTCAGCTCCTTTGTAATGCAACATTGAGGTTATAGTAATGTAACAGAATAATGGCGTGTCTTCCATTCTTTGTTGAAGTAGTGCTCTTTGGGGTTGAAGACAAGGAGGAATACAGCCGGATGGAGGAGGCCTGGGCTAGTCCAGATGCAAGCAGGAGACCCTCTAATTTCCTCTGATTCTCTAAAGGAGGTGGCATTACAAAATCATGTGAATGTTGGGGGGTGGGGAGAGAAGAGCCTGGAAAGCAGAATCCCTCCCATGAACAACGGAAGTGAGCATCCTTATAACCATTTCCTGCTTTGTTTTTTGTGCTCCCCACTCTCCTAGCGTGCTGAGCGGGGGAGAGGAAGCCCCGGGCAGGGTGAAGGAGACTCAGGACTGGCCAGGTTCCTTTCAACCTTCAATGCGTCTCCCTACCGTCTCCTCTCCTGGCATTGAAAATTATTTATGTTTGCAAATTGCTTTTGACTCACATGAGTTATTTTTCTTGCCTGCCAACAGGTCTGGGGATGGGAGAGAGTTATTGAGCCGGCAGCTGAGGAATCCAGGGACGATGGCAGAAGGAACCCTGAGGTGGAAGTCATGAGCCTTGGGATTTGGCCCCAGCTCTGCCACTGCCGTGCTATTACTTCCCCTCCCAGGCTCCGGGTTGCTCATCTGCAAAACCAGAGGGTTGGGTGGCCTTTGAGTGCCAAGAGCCGTGGTGGCTCTGACCTCCCCTAGGCCTGTGACCCCTGAAGAGACACAGATGAGGTTGGCGCCAGCCCCTACGCTGCTGCCTGACCGGGGCCTGGCAGTGCTGCTGCTGAGCACTGGAGGGTGGAGAGGATGCTGCCCGGCCCTAGCCCGGCAGGAAGAACTAGGCAGGGCGGCGGGGCAGCCAGTACTCTTTCCTCCCTTAGCCTTTTGCTCCATGCTGGTCCTTAGCGATGCCTCCTTCCATAGGCTAGGATGAAAACAAATAACTGCAGAGGAACCACCAGAGCAGAAAGTTCCTGGGTACGTACACAAGTGGGTACGTACGTTCCGACGAGGAGCAGTGCTCACCCAAGTCACCCACCATAAAGTTGGATTTAATAATAGGAATAATGATAACATAATTCAAAATTCAGTGCCATAGACACGAGTGATTGGCCGTGTGCTGTTTTGTTTTGTTTTTTTGCTATTTATTTATTTTATTTTTCTAAACATCTTTATTGGAGTATAATTGCTTTACAATGGTGTGTTAGTTTCTGCTGTATAACAAAGTGAATCAGCTATACATATACATATATCCCCATATCCCCTCCCCCTTGCGTCTCCCTCCCACCCTCCCTACCCCACCCCTCTAGGTGGTCACAAAGCACCGAGCTGATCTCCCTGCGTGTGCCGTTCTTGAGTGCCGTGGTCTGGCCTCTATTCTCTGACTGTGGTTTGGGGCCTAACCCAGAGAGAAAAGAAGCCCGGGGTCTGGGCTTCTTCCAATCCAGTGACCACCAAGTGGGGACGAAGGCTGTTGTGGGCTCAGCTCTCTGAGGTGGCAAGAAACCTGCTAACCTCAGAGCTTTGAGTCGGCTCTGCCTTGGCAGAAAGATGGTATTTGCTCAGGCCTGGCCTAACCACAGTGAGCCTCAGCCCTGGGTCTAGAGGGGAGTTTGGGGTCTGTGTACTCTCTCATGGGAGATGACATATGGGTGGGCAGAAGGCAGTCGGACAGCAAGAAGAGGAAATTTTATGCAGAATCTCTCTTCCTCTAGAGCCTGCCTTTTCTCATGGGCCCAGAGATGAGTTCCCAGGACCATGAGATTCCACCTGGGTAAACTATGATGCCTCAGAGGTCTAGCCTCTCATTAGTCCCATACGATTCCTCTTAGGAATCCGAGGACACACCTGGTCTTCAGCTGTGGGTCAGCCTGGTGGCAGGTCTAAGTGGTCTTGCATGCCTTTCAGTACTTTGGAGAGAGAATGGTGACACAGGACCAAAATCAAGGGCGGAGGCAGCAGCAGGGAGAAAAGGAAACCAGAGAGGACCAGAGACAAAGAGAGAGACAGACCCAGAGGTAAGGATACCAAAAGGACCAGCACAAGAAAACGGAGAATGATCATAACAGAAACAGAAAGAGAGTGAGACAGAAGCAGATGAGGAGAGAAACCCATACAGATAAGGAGAGAGACACAAAAGGCTGAGAGAAACCAACTGACAAAAAACACTGGGTTGGAAGGGAACAAAGTTAGTGTCACCAATATGGGGACAAACTGACTTGTGCCTCTTGATATGATGCACTGAGAAGGATATAGCATCACTCCAGTGCTTTTCTGCCACAAGTGCAGTGCCCCAATCTAACCATGTAGAAATAAATATCAGACACTTACTCTTCAAAATGCCAAGGCTGAGGAACCCAGAGGCCCTGTCCCAGCTTAAGGAGAAAGGCATGTGCCCATTGAGATGGCCCCACCTTTTAAAAAAAAAAAAAAAATTTATTTATTTATTTAGGCTGCGCTGGTTCTTAGCTGGGGCACGCAGGATCTTCGTTGACGCGTGCAGGATCTTCGTTGCTGCATGCGGGATCTTTAGCTGCGGCATGCATGTGGGATCTGGTTCCTTGACTAGGGATCGAACCCGGACCCCCTGTATTGGGAGTGTGGAGTCTTAGCCACTGAACCACCAGGGAAGTCCCTGTCCCAGCTTAAGGAGACTAAAAAGACAGGACACTCAATGCAATTCACAGTCCTGGTTTGGCTCTTGGAAAAGTAAAAAAAACTGTCTCTAAAGAGTATTGAGAAAACTGACAAAATTTGTATGTGGACTGTAGTTTAGAAAATAGTATTGCATCCATGGTAAACGTCCTGATTTTGATAACTGTACAGTGGTTGTGTAAGAAAATGTCCTTGTTCGTAGGAAAAACAGAGTAGAGTATTTAGGCATAAAAGGGTACAAGGTCTCCAACTTACTTTCAGATAGTTCAGAAAAACTATGGGGAAAAGAGAGAGAGAGAATGATAAAGCAAATGGGGCAAATGTAAATAACTGGTGACTCTGGATAAACAATATGTGAGAGTTCTTTTACTATTCTTGCAATTTGGAGCCTCCCCTTCGGGGTTGGGGACAAGTGCTGGCTGGCACTGGAGCCTCGTAGTGGGGCTGGGAAGAATCAGAAGAGCCTCCCATGCGGGCGAGACTGAGACCCAGCTCTCCAGCAGCTGAGAACATCTGGGCAACTTGACCGCCCCTTGCCGACTACCTGAAGGCCTGTTTTCTAACCCTTCACCCCACGACCTCAACACAAATGAATGGGGGTCCAGGAGGGTGGGCCCATAGCCACCGAGCTTCCCAGGTCATGGCCGCCTCCAGCTCAGCCTGGCTGCTCACACCGCACAGCAGAGCCCAACCTTACTCTTTGGCCATGTGAGGAAGCAGGATGTGGCAGAAAGAGGAAGGATTAGGCAGTCAGGCAAACCTGGCTCCGTGGGCCAGCTGCTCTGCACTTACCAGTTCTGTGCCCTGGGGCTGGCAGTCCTGTCCCCCAGAGCTCCCCAAGGCTGGTTTATTCTTACTGTTTAGGTCTTCTAAATGCCACCTCTTGAGAGAAGCCTTCCATGACCCATTACTCCATTTCTTACATTCTCCTGTTTTGCTTCTTTAGAGCAGGCATCCTTAGCTAAAATTTTGATTTGTTTGCTTGTCTGCCTCTCTTCCCCAATAGAGTGTAAGCACCATGACAGCAAATCAGTGTCTGTCTTACTCATTCCTTTATTCTCAGCTCCCAGAACTTGGCAAGTGCACCAGAGCTATTTGTTGAAGGAAGAAAGGAAGGGAGGGAGGGAGGGAGGGAGGGAACTCGCTGAACCTCTCTGAGCCTCAGTATCCTCACCAGTGAAATTGGAGGAAATTGGTGCAGGGACTGCTGTAAGGTTTGCTTAGAGATAGGCTTAAGAATGTCCCAGGGTAGTGTTAGCCCCAAAGAGGCAGTAAGAAGCTTCGCTTGTTCATATGACTGTCTCAGGGATACAGCCTGTGTATCCCTGCTCAGTCATTTGGTAATTGATCTGGTCATCTAGTCATTTTTTTTTTTTTTTTTTTGGCCGTGCCACGCAGCTTGTGGGATGTTAGTTCCCCGACCAGGGATTGAACCCAGGCCCTCGGCAGCGAAAATACAGAGTCCTAACCACTGGACCACCAAGGAATTCCCACACCTGGTCATTTTAATTTCATCTGGGGGAGGGTAGATTGGAAGGGGTGAATTATTTTGTCATAATTTGTTTTCGTTTTGTTTTTTAGGTTTCTGTGTGTGTATGTGTGTCTGATTTGATTATATTCAGTACTATGAGCTGGGCACAGTGCTAGAGCCAAGGTCTCCCCACCGCTGCCCTCCAGACCTGACAAGCCAGGAGTTCTGTGAACATCAGCAGGCTGAGAGGCCAAGTGTGGGTCCAGCTCCCAGAGACTGTGTGGGCCCCAGAAACACTCAGTCACGCTTCTCATGAAGAGGTTCGAAAACTAAAGCATCCCTGGGCCCCCAGATTGCCCTCCTCATTTTGACCTGGGGATTTCCATCTTCTTTTTTTTTTTTTTAATATTTATTTATTTGGCTGCACCGGGTCTTTGTTGCCGCATGCGGGATCTTTGTTGTGGCATGCCAGATCTTTAGCTGTGGCATGTGGGATCTAGTTCCCTGACCAGGGATCGAACCCGGGCCCCCTTCATTGGGAGCATGGAGTCTTAACTGCTGGACCACTAGGGAAGTCCCGGGATTCCCATCTCGATTCAATCGCAGAACAGGCTAGAAAATAATCTTGCCTTTCTGTTCTCTGACTTGCCTCCCAGTAACGGAAGAGAAACAAGGCCAACCAAAAGCAGGCAATAAATGCTGCCTGGCTAGCCAAGTTATGAGTGAAAAAGTGAGTGAATGAAGGAAGGAAGGAAAACCTCTGGGAGTTTAGGTTAGTTTAGCTCATAATTTGGTTTCTTCCCTGGCACATATGAGACTCTGGAAACACTGGGAAGACCCCAATTTAGGCCTGACCTTTGTCCCCGCCAAAAGCTGGCATTATTTGGGCCCAAGAAGCTTGCAGAGGTGGCTGTGGCATCCCAAATGGAGCTGGTCCCTCCCTCAACCTAATTAGGGCCCAAGGAGAGAACTCTTGAATTGCTAGCCCCAATGAGACAGGAAGTAGCTCAGAAGGGGTAAGAGGAAGGCTTACCCCAGAACCACATCCACTGAAATTTGTTTACTGCCATCTAGCTTCCCTGGTGACACTGTTGAAAGATCCAGATACACACTGTGCATTGCAGGGAACATACCACACAGGCCAATTTAGCTGATCAAATCTTGGCAAGTCAGCAAGTAGGGACCGTACTGACATTTAGAACATTAGAGGCAATCTCCAGGTCTGCTCCAGTTGCCTCCCCAGCTGGCTGGAGAAATGAAATGTGCCTCCAACTCCAGACCAGCTGGGTCTCTTGCAGGCAAGCCATCTCTTTGTGTCGCCCATGCCTTGTGTGAAGGGTGAGGGAATTGCCATGTTGAATGGATTGCTGACAAAGGAAGGCACCAACTTGTGACCTGTTGTCCCAAATTCCCATCATCAAGATAAGAGTGGGCAAACGGTCAGATCTATAAATAATGCTTTCAAGGGGCGCCCTTCCTGAAGCACCTCGCAGATTTGGCAGGTGTAGGCTGCCCATTTCTCTCTGCTCCAAATGCAGAGCTGGCCAGCTCTCTCCCTGGAGCTTTGGAAGCCCACAATACAAGAGTCCCTCTTGCCTTTCTCTAGCCAGCCCTGAGCCAGGAACATGGAACCTTCTTCAGCCACGAGATGGTTCTCTTCTCTCCACCTTCCCTGCGACCACACAGCTGCCCAGAAATTAACTTGGGTGGGAAAGAAGGCTCCTCCAGGTTTCCAGTCCCCAGTTAGGGTCAGGAGCCTCCACCAGCTGACCAAGAACATGCCCACAATTCCAGGCCGCACCTGTGTGCTGTGTCATGCCCTGCAGGGAACCCTGTGTCTCTGCCACTCTTGACTGGACTCCCTTAGCTGCTGAACCTTACATCTCTCACTAGTAGGGACTGTGTCTTTGTCACCATCATTCCCCAGCACAGTGTCTGGAAGGCCTGGGTAAATAGTTACTGAATGAATGAGCTGTATTTACAAGGTTATAAGTCTCTGCTGCTCCCTTTCTCCCCATGTCCCCCAGCCCAGCCTCAGAAAATAGCAAAAATTCAGGCAGAGGCTTTTTCAGGGATTGTCCCCTGGTCCCCCCAGGTCAGCATGATGTCCCACCTGCTCATGGGATTGGGAGGTGGGAGAGGCATCTCCCTTCCTCTCTGTGTGTCTAAACAAGTCTATAGTTATTAGATTTGATCTTTGTCTTTACTCTTCTATCTTTTATGAAAAAGATTGCTTTTGTCTTGACTTGTGAGGTATTTTGTTTTCTCTGTCTCTCTCTCATAATTTTCATCATCACCTTGAGTTTAGGTCAGATGCGAAAAGTGACACCAGCTGCCTGGTGTCACCACTGTCTGGTGTCCCCATGACCTAATAATGACAATAACTCACAATTATAGATTGCTCACTGAGCCAGGCTCCACGGGAGAGCCCTTACATGCTTTTTCTCTTTTAATCCTCGCAATAACCTGATGCAATACAAACTATTATCACCCCCACGAGGAAATGGATGCTTCGAGAGGTCAAGTACCTGGCCTGAGGTCACAGAGCTAGTGAGTGGTGGAGCCAGGGCTTGGATTCAGGTAGCCTGGGCTCCTAACCCCGGTGCCACACTGCTCCCTTGGGAGTCTTTGCACACACAGAGTGTCTGGTCAGGACGCCCCCCGGCAGGAATGGCAGCATAGCCACAGCCACCTGCACATCAGAGGCACCAGCTGTGAAATCAGACGAACCCCAAAAAGTGCACTGCTCCTGGGACCATAGAGTCATCACAAGGATGGAGCTGGAAGAAGCCTCTGAGAGACTCCAGGAAACACCCCCTCATTTTACAGGCGGATACAATGATGCTCGGGCCCCACACTTTAGCTGGTGAAGCATCCAAGACCACAAGCCCTCTGCCTGTGGTCCCCGATTTGTGGTCCACTCTCAGCACAAACTGGACAAGAGACAGTTTGAGATGAGATTTGGCGGGCTCAAGTTCTGGTTCAGACCTAAACACCCGGGCTTGTTCCACAACTGGCTCAGTCCTCTGGAGGCCCCCCAAGTTGAACGTAGTTTTAGAGTAGCCTCCAAAATAAGGAGCTGCCGGTTACCACATCTGCTCTACAGACCTGGCAATAAACTCCCCTCTCCTCGCGCCTGAATTTCTTTGTAGCTTCCTCTTTCCCGCAATTGAGAGCTGACAGAGGATTTTTATTCAGTGACCTCACGTCATGGTCATTCTATTTCCATGGCTACTCCATTAATGCTTAAGTTTTGGTCACATCCTCATGGGCTGAGTGGACAACCCTAAAAATCCTGAACCAGAAGCCAGAATTGTTCAGGCAACTTCCATCCTGGCCTTTGCTGCAGCCCACAACCCCAAATGAACCTGTTATATGCTCTCAATAGCACCAAACACTTCTTCCCGGGCACTTTTCAAGGTTGTAAATTACATTAGGTGTGCGGCTTTTCTATTACTGTATCCTCTCACCCCAGGCTTTAAACTCCATGAGGTCAGAAGCCAGGTGTTTTATCTGTAACTCCGAGTACTGGGCTTGACCAGTATGGAGAAGGTGTCTAGGAAATCTAGGAGGGTGGGTGGATGGATGGATGGATGGATGGATGGATGGATGGATGGATGGATGGATGGATGGATGGACGGATATTGAGAGAGTTTAAAAAAAGCCTAGATGCCCGATTACCAGAATGGCATCTGAAGCTGAGGGAGGTCCCACCGTGCAGAATGATGAGGCTTAGGGGGTCCAGGGTAGGTGTAATAATTCTTCCCCCACCTCCCCACCAGCAGTCTCTCCGGCTACCAGCCTGGAGACCTCCTGCTCAAACTGCCCTAGAAGGATGTCCCCTGTAACTGGCAGCCCCTTGGGTTAATGGCAACCTCAGGCGGTTGGTGAATGGGACTACGTTCTCTCTTCTGTTCGTTCTGATTTTGCCCCTTTCTTCCCTGGCCTGCTGCTCCAGGGAGGGTATTGGGAGCATCCTAATAACTGTGAGGGGAAGCAGATGAGCAGGCTGGAGCAGATAACCTTCATGTACTTCCTGAAATGGAGCTGACAGCTCTCACTTTATCTGGGGATTCCCCCACCAAGGAGAGAAGGTGGATGGGGGCGAGGGAAGACAGTCCATTCTTGGAGACACTGGTTTCCTACTGCTGCTGCCTCCACTCTAGTGACACATGGGAATTCACAGGCACCTTCTTCATGCCCTTGGTGCAGGGCCTAGAACAGTACTGGGAACAGAGGAACAGAGGTGCATTTGAGGAAGCTTCTCTATAATCATGATGACAAAGAGGACCATAAGGACATCAACACTAAGATGGAAATCCTTCCCATTACTCTTTTAATCAGGGTACCTACTAAGTACCAGGCACTTCCCATGTTATTTCACAGGGTCCTGCCATGGAACTGTGAGGTCTGGAGAAATTCAGCTCCAGCAGAACTGGGCCCAGTTGTGGGCCATGCTTCTGTTTTGTCTGTTCCCTGGAATCTTGTAGGCGGAGGCCCTAGAGGTCATTCAGGTCACCCTCCGACCTAAGCAGGAATTGCTCCATGATTTCCCCAGCACAGTGGGCCTAAGAGTCCAAGGTATCCTGCTCTGCCCACTCTAGGTGGTGTTAATTGTTGACTGCTCCTCCTTCACCACTTTTATTATTTTTTTTAAATTTTATTTTTATTTTTTGGCTGCGTTGGGTCTTCGTTGCTGCGCGCGGGCTTTTCTGGTTGCAGTGAGTGGGGGCTGCTCTTCGTTGCGGTGCGCCGGCTTCTCAGTGCGGTGGCTTCTCTTGTTGGGGAGCACGGGCTCTGGGCACGCGGGCTTCAGTAGTTGTGGCACGTGGGCTCAGTAGTTGTGGCTCACGGGCTCTAGAGCGCAGGCTCAGTAGTTGTGGCGCATGGGCTTAGTTGCTCCGCGGCGTGTGGGATCTTCCCAGACCAGGGCTCAAACCCATGCCCCCTGCATTGGCAGGCAAATTCTTAACCACTGCACCACCAGGGAAGCCCTCCTTCACCACTTTTAAATCCAGCTTCTCTGCACCTTCCTCCCATTTCTTCTGGGCTGTGCCCTCAGGGGCAGGGCTCCAAGTGCTGGGAGATCTGGGGGATACAGCCTTGGCAGTAGGGTTTCCTAGCAAACGGGACTGACACTCCAACCCCACTCTGCCGTGGTCTGTTGAAAGTGACCTGTACCCTTACCCTTGGGTCCTTCACACACACACCCCACCCCACCCCTAAACGCCTTCAGAAAGGAGACAGCCTCTGCCTAGCCTGCAGTGAGAGTAACTAGTACCTTGTCCTGGTTCTTCCCATACCCTACCCCCACCCCCAACCCCACTCCCACCTGCTTCTTTAAAACCTTTCAGCCCGACCTAGAAGGAATAAGCCAGCTATTACGCCGGTTGTGGGGAGACGGGAGGTGCTCCAAGGGCAGATTGCTCTGCCCCTTCCCCAGGTTAACGCGATGGGGGAGGGGAAGCATCTGGGAGCAGGGAGGGGTGGGCTGATCCGGGAGGACACTCAAGCACAACATCAACACTGCCTGTGGGTGCTGACTGCGCTCCCCTTCCCCCTAAAAAAGCGAGGTGGGAATGGGAAGGGGCGGGGCTCGGGGAAGGAGCACACCGGCCGCAACTCGACCCTGCTGACTCGACAAAGCTGGCTCCGCCCGCCCCAGCCGGGCACTAGGAGTAGCCCGGGCCTCTCGACAAAGCTGGGTAGCGGCTCCCCTCCACCTTACGTGCCTGTCTGCCCTTCCGCGGCCCCGGCCCGGCGGGCGACGCTGGCGGCCGGCCATCTTCCCTCCTCGCCCCCGCGGCCGCCGCCTCTCAGCTCCGCACCCGGCCGGGACCGCAGGCCAGCCGCCACGCACCATCTCGGCCCTGGGCTAGGGGTTAGCTGGCGCGCGCCAGCGCTGTCGCCACGTGACGGGTGGTACCCGGGCAGCTCGAGCCCTGCCCTCTAGGGTGTTCTCATCGACTGGAGCCGCGGCCGGGACTTGGGGCGCAGTTGCTTTCTCGGGGCATCCTGGTGCATTGCCGGTGGAGCCTTTGAAACACGTGCGCAGGGCGGACTTCAGTGCCACATGTCCATCTTCCCACTTCGGTGGGGCTGCTCTGGCCTTTCCCGCCCACGGTTCCCTCGAGGTCGGTCCCTCCTCTGCCGCCTCGGTCGCATCGGGCAACACTCTGTGATCCCACGCAACAGCCACCGTCTAAAGGGTTCACACTCGATTCTGGGGCTCAGCTCGGTGTCCCGACCCGACTGTAAGCGCCCCCAGGGCAGCCGCGTCTGGGACAATGCGCATGGGGCAAGGTCAGGAGGAGGCTCTGCGCCGGGATCGTCGGGCCGGCAGCTGACCCAGCGGATGAAAGCCGACGCGGCCCGGGAGTGGAGTTTCCAACCACCAGTTTTCATGATGGGGGGAGACGGGGTGGGGAGCGACCCGGAAGCCCCCAGAGTGCGGCCGGGTGTGTCCCTTTGACGGCCGCCTTCTGGGCAAATCCATTCGTCGCTGGGGCAGCGGAGGCTGCGGCCGAGCTGGGCTCACCCCACCCTGGGAGCCGGCCGCCGGCCGCCCGGGGAGGCTTGGGAAATGGGCGAAGTGGTCAGACTGGTTTCCGGAGCCGGGCTCGGAATCCACGCGGGCTGGCAGGCATTGGTGGGGGGAGGACTGCGCCCCGCCAGTAGCGTTGGCAAGGCCATCCTGGGATGCTTTGTTTTCCACCCTCGAAGGAGACCCCGCAGGATAGGGGTGGGAGGGACAGCAGGCGTCCGGTTGGGGAAACCCAGTTTCGGGTGTGAACCAGCAGTCTGGCAGCTCCTCACCCCTCTGGTGCCCAGCCCCCTCTGCCGCGGTCCCGACGTTGGCCAAGAGTACTTGGAGGAGTGAGCTCCCCGTTCACAGCGAGCCTGGGCTTTGATCTTGGTATCTGAAAGAAATAAGGGGAGGAGTGGGGGGCGGTGTGAAGAGTCCAGCTCTCCACTCACCTTCGGAGTGACCTTGCACCAGTCACTCCCGTCTCCCAGCCTGTTTCCTCATCCACCACCGTCCCTTCCAGTCAGACACTCCTGGGAGTCTAGGTGGACTGGGAGATGGGGACTCCCTAGGGGTTCTGTTGAAGGGAAGGGAGGGTGCAGGAGCCGGTGGCCATGTGCTCCTCCCCCCACCCCCAGCCTGAGATGTGCAGTCAGGAGGAACCAACCAGCTGTTGGAGACCTTGGGCGCCCCAGGGGCTGGGGACTTGGGGATGGGAAAATGGAGTCTTCAGGGAGAAAATTCCCTACCAGGGAGTAGCGTGGCACTTGATAGAGTAGGCTGCCGGGAGCCAGTTCTCCCGCGGTCTCGGGGCTGAGGAAGGGGTGCCTCATCTTCCCCCACACACGCCACAAACCCCTAGGTCAGGAAGTCCTGTGCAGGGGCGTTGAGGGAAGGGGCTGAGCAAGCGGGGGGGGGGGCGGGGGGGTGTTGGGGCAACAGCACTGCCATCCCAGAAAAATGGAGTGCCGAATCTCCCGTTTGCAGCAGCTGCTGAGCAGCTAGGGGTATCTAGAGCCGCCCACGCTGCGGTCTTCTTTGAGGTTCCCAGGAGAAAAACGGGGGCGTGAGGTTGGTGGGGGCTCCAGGATTAGTGACCTCCCAACCAACCCAACCAGAGGAGAGAAGGGACTCGAGGCTACAAGAGTATCCAGCTCTTGTCACTAGCCAAGCCTGCGGGGGACCCCCCTTTCCGCAACCAGGGTGGGCTGCGGCGAAGGCGCGGGTCCAGCCTGGCAACCGATGTGGGGGTCCCCGCTGACCCTCTGGGGCTAGGCGAGTGGCCGTCGCACGTGGAGCCCCCCCTTGGGAGGGGGTGTGCCGGCCCCCCGGGAGGGGCGGGCCGAGGGCGCGGGTCCGGGAGCCCCCAGGCCGCCCAGCCCGGGTGGGCTGCAGGGGCCCCCGCGGGCCCAGGGCGGGCTTTGTCTAACGCAGCTCCTCTTTGGGAAGGCGCCAGCTCGGGTACAAGATGGCGGGGAAAGGGTGGGATCGCAGGCGCTCGCCACGCGGAGCGGCCCCGCTCCGCCAGCAATGCAGCAGGGGGAGGGGCGGGAGGCGCCGGCGACACTGCACGCCCCTAGCCCCCGCTCCGGCGACCGAATAACCCCCCCGCCGGTGACCCCGCGCCCCTCTGTCCCCGCCGCCTCTGTCTGGCGGCTGCAGCCTCCGCCTCACTCCGCAGAGCCCCGGCCGCGGCAGCTGCAGAAAATGGCTGCCAAAGCGGCGCCAGTCGCCACGCTGCCACGGGCGGGGGGCGGGCGCCGCAGCCCACCCGCAGCCCCGCTCCCTTCCCCGCCCCGGGACTCTCCGCCCGGGCGCCCGGACCCTAGTGGGCACCGGGGGATCTGGGGCCGCAGCAGGGGGAGAGAAGGGAGGGGGAGGGGCGGTTACCTAGCGGCGGAGGGAGCAGGAGTGGGGGGCGGCAGGGGGACAGTGCAGGGAGGGCGCTGTCGGTCTGTCCCCCACCCCGCATGCCCCGTGCCCTCGCGAGGTCGCGGCGCCCGGGTGGGGCAATGCTAATGGGCTGTTGACCTCGGTGACCGCGTGCCGCGCCCCACTGTCCTCACCCCCACCCCGGCGCTGGAGCTGGGCTGGCCAGCCCTGACGACCCCCACAGCCCCCCACCCCCGGTGAAAAATAAAAAATAAATTAAAAAGCTGTGTGCTTGCCGACTACAAAATGACCCAAGCCCGGAACTCCGCGGAGAAGATCCGGGTGGATCCTTCGGCGCCATGAGCCGAAGCGGCGGCGGCAGCTCAGCAGGTGCCGCGAGCCCACCCTCTTCTCTTCAGGGAGCAGCTCCCCGACCCCCGCCTGTGCCCAGTCAAGGGCCGCCCGCGCCGAAGAGGGGCCCGCGGCCACCCTGCAGCTCCCTGGCACCCGGGCCCAAGCAGGCTTCTCTGGGTGCCAAGGGGAGCCCGGGCTCTGGAGAGGGGCGTCCAGAGCGAGCTGGCGAACCGACCCGGGGGCGCAGGCTCAGGACAGGGCCTGGGGGCGCACCAGGACGGGAAGGAAATTGCCCCCGGAGCCCCAGGGCTGGTATTGCTGGGGAATAAACGAAAAATGCGAACAGAGGACCCACGGGTGGGGTCCGGTTCCGGAGCCCGAACCACTTGGCGCAGTCGAATGGGTCCGTAGCCCCCTCTTACTCCAATCCCGAACAATCCGGGCCGTAGAGAGGCGGGCTGGCCGGGAAGAGGTGTATCTGTAAATTGGGACTTTATTTTTCCCTATCTGCAAGTTTCTCTCACGCCTCCCGCCAACCGCGTACTCAGCTCCAGCGATTTCATCACTGCTGGCTGGAAATTTCAAATTCAATAAATCAGAGGGCAGGACAAAGAGCCAACAGGTCAAGGAAGCGGGTTTCCAACTCGAGAATGGCTTCTGCTCTTGCGGTTTAAGAGTAGAGAAGCAGAGGCACAATTAGGAGACACGTTCCTGTGCGGGGAGAACATCTGGGGGGCTCCCTCCCCCCTCCCCTTCCCCCTCCCCCTCCTCCCGCTGGGTTAAGGTATCCCCCCGATGGGCGAAGGTATCCACCTACCTGAGCACACAGAAACTTGGGGATGGATATTTAATATGAATGAACTGCCTAAATGGGCGTGGGCAGGTGCGGGGCAGGGATGGGCTATGTGGGAGCACCG
Organism: Physeter macrocephalus; assembly: GCF_002837175.3. NCBI lineage: Eukaryota > Metazoa > Chordata > Mammalia > Artiodactyla > Physeteridae > Physeter > Physeter macrocephalus. The sequence continues at coordinate 124,029,524 of NC_041227.1, forward strand.
GGAGGCTGCACCCGGGTATCCACGGATTTTCCAGTGCTCAGAGAGGTCTCCATGGCAAAGGTCCAGCTCTGGGCGCCGACCCAGACAAACCCTCTGCCCCAAGGGCATCCCCAGTCCCTGCGCAGGAGGGAAACTGTGCTTTCTGCTAGGCACGACACCGCGGCAGCAAATCTCAGCCAAGGTCAGGGAGGGATACGTGCTGGCACCAAGGGCTGCTGCGGCCACGGCGCTTCCTTCTGCAGAAACAGCGAGGAGGCGGCGGCCAAAACTAACTCCATCCAGCAGGCAGCGCCCTCCCCAATCTCGCACCCGCGTTCCCTGGCAGAGCCTGCTTCTGCCATCTTCCCCTGGGAGGTGCCAGGTTCGGGGATTTGAGTTTGGGAAAGGAAAGAGGGCGAAGGCGAGGAAGGATGCCCGAGACCGAGCAGAGGTCACGCGGGTCTTCGTTCTCCGTTCCCCATCCCCCATCCGAGCCAGGTCTCCTATGCGACCCCCACCTGCGCCGGGCTCCAGGCACAGGCTTCCCAGTAGGGGGCATCGCTCAATGCCTGGGCTAGGCGGCAGCCCTAGAGGCAAGCTCGGTCCCAGGGCGCTAGGGTTGTCTTAGCCGTCCCCTTTGGTTCCCCTGGGGACAGGCGCGAGTCCCCGAGGCGGTGGCTCTGGTCGCCTCGGCGTCGCCAGGAGGACACGCGCTTCGGAACCGGTTACCACTCGGGAGGGGTCAGCCGGACACCTGTGCGTGCGTGCGCGTGCGCGCGCCTCTGAGCGCGAGGGAGGGGCCGAGGGGAGCCCCGGGAACCGCTGTGCGTTTACTGCCTGAGTTTTAGGGGAACCGGAGCCTCATCTCCACGGGAATAGCGACGTCTTCTCCCTCCTCGGGCTCCCGTCCAGCGGGTGGGCCCAGCGCTGAGCACTTGACCTGCATCCCGCAACCACCAATGCACTGCGTTGTGCCTGGAAACCCGAGGGTGGCTCTATCAGTACATTTTTTCCCCGCACTCAGCGTTCCCCCCACAACGATTGGCAGGTTTTTAAAATAAGCTTTAAATGAGACATCGATCTATCATTATTATGATTGCATTCAGAAATCCAGCCCGAAGGGACACCCTGGGGGATGGTAATTTGGTGGTGCCTAGGGCTGTTTGTGGTTTAGCACATCCCTAGTTCCGCAAGCACATTTCTTCGGCAGCTAGTTGCTCTGATTACCTTTGGGGCGGGGGAGGTGAGCGTGTGTGTGTTGCGGGTGGAGGGGAGACTCGGACTGTTCGCAGAGCCCAGTGCGTGCACACGGTGGACCTGATGCTGCGGCAGCAACCGCAGCAGCGACGCGCGCGCACACACACACACACCTTCCAGCTCCCCTCCCGCATCCGGGCCTTCCCGCTCCTCCGCCGCCGTTCGCCGAGGTTTGGGGAGGGGGTGCGTGGGATGGGAGTGGGAGCTTGCGCGGAGGGGGCGAGGACGGGCCGAGCGGGAGGAAGAGAATGACAACGAGGCCGAGGGGGAGGGGGACAACCGCGAAAAGAAAACTTGGGGAGAGGGTCAGGCAAAAATGGGGGTAAGCAAGGAGAGGGGTGCCGAGACGAGAGGCGGGGACGCAGGGGGAGAAAGAAAGGGAGGGGGTGGGGAGCGGGCGCGGGCGGCTGGCTCGTTTCCACTCGTGAGAGCCGGTTGCCGAGAGACGCGCGGGCCAATGAGCTCGCACCAGCTCAGCCCGGCGCCCTCCGCGTGTCCTTATATGGTGCGGCCGCTCGGCTGGCGCTCGCGCACATCGCCATATAAGGGCAGGAACCTAAATACAGGCTATACCTTGTTCTCCGCTCGCCGGGCCGCGGCCCCGGCGATCGATGAGCGCGCCACCGAGCGGGCTGCGGCGCGCGGGCCCCGGGAGCGGGCGGGGAGGGGGCCGCGGCTACCGCGCGGCCGGGCCAGATGTGGCCTGCCCAATGGCAGCCCGGGCCAGCTGTGGCTCTCGGAAGGTGTAACCCGCCGCCGGCCAGTTTCCCGACTCCTTCCCGCCTCCTCCCCCCTCCCCACCGCTTCCGAGGTGCAAATGCAAATGAACCGGGATTGAAATCTAATTGCTTTTGTTTAAAAAAATTGTGTGAGCCGGTCTGTGTTGAGACTGAGCAAAGGCCCAGAATCACGAGAAACCTAGCCGAACGCCTGGAAGGTGGTGGGGTGGGGAGGAAAGAGACCAGGACTGTGATTTGGAGGCTCAGGGTCCCCCTCAGCTGTCTCCCGAGGCCTGGCCCATGGTGCCGTCAGCTGAGATCCCGCGCCCCATTTCTCCGACCTCCTCGGCGCCAGGCCTGGCGGAGGTCCCAGGCCGGGTCTCGAGAAGCGGGAGCTGCGTGTGGCCCGGGCGGCGAGGACCCACGGGCTCGGTGCCCGGGCGTCCCAGGCAGCCTGGAGCCAGCTAGGCGGCGGGAGGGAACGGTGAGAGGCATCGCTGTCACACCTCTCTCTGCGCCTCCTCTGTACCTGCCTGCTCCTGGACGGCAGGCTAAATGCTGCCCAAAGTGACAGGCCCGGCGGGTCCGAGGCCCAGCTAAGCGATTGGGCCCGAGGAGGCGGGATCAGACAGCTGCGAGGGGGAGGGGCTGCAAGGGGTGTCTTTGGGAGGGGAGGTTGGCCAGGGTGGAGCCTCAGGACAGCCCGTCAGCCTCGGCCATCTCGAGCACCCGCGTATGTCTTTGACCCCCAAGTCCTGTCTCCAGCTTGTTGCACCACTTGCCTTTTCCCTCCTCACTTCTGGCCGGTTTCCTTGCCCACCCGGAGAAGAGTTTTGGCCTCCTCCAGGCGAGGGTCTGGACACGGGAATGGCCCCTGGTCAGGTTGTCTGCCAACCGGGCAGGAGCCTCAGTGGTGTGATGACACTTCTCCTGCCAGCTGGGTGGGTGGGACAGCATGGCTTTGCCAGTGAATATTGTTGGAGACCCCGAATAGCTCACCTATCGCTCCTCACTGTGTACTGGGCTGAGGCCTTTTCTTCCCACCGTTTGCAATAGGCATGAGACTCCCAGAGAGTCTTGCCAGAAAGCTGCTGGTCCTGAAGAAGCCTATGCATCTGGACCAGTGGCCCCCAGAGTCTGAGAGAACGATTCCTCCTCTCACACTCCACGGGTGCCTCAAGTGCCCCTCTCTTGGCAGTTTGAACTGGGGTTGTGTCGACCTTGCCTTGGCTTCCCCAGTGCCTGGAGATGCCACAGAGGGAGGCTCTTCCTTCTAAAGAGGCCATTTCCAGTAGCATGATGCCACCTATAGAATGTACCTGGAATTAGTCCCAGCTGTGGCTATGCCTCCAGCAGCTTGGCACTGGTACTGGAGCTGGAGGGAAGATAATGCCCCCCCCCCGTTGTCCCCAACTGAGGTTGGGACTGGAGAGGCCGTCTGGTCACTCAGCGCTTCCTTCAGGGCTCTTCCTCTTTCTTCCTGGGCCCCCTAACTATTTAATAGCTCTGAGCCTGGCATCATTTGAGAAACTGAGACCAGTACCTGGCACAGCGGGGACAGGAACTCGCAGCTCTCCCCAGGAGTCCCTGTGATTTCTAGGCAGTCACAAACTCCAGGGTTGTATGCTGGCTGAGGCAATGCACCAGTGGCCAGCCGTCAGTGGTTAACAAGTATTTTCTAAAGGTTTTGCAATCCCAGTAAACCTGACCACACGACCCCAAATGTACGGAATATGGAAACTAGACAGGCTGCTCCTAGACTGCCTGCTCCAAATGACCCTTTTACAGGAGAAACTGAGATCGAGGGGGAAAAAATGACTTGTCCAAGGCAGCTCAGCCAGTCAGGGGTGGAGCAAGCACAGGTTTGGACCCAATTCTTTTCATTCCCAATCCACTCTTTTTGGATTATGCAGGCATGTCTCAGCAGCAGCCCGGGCACTGGCTTCCATGTTTGCATGGTTTGGTGGTCCTGGAACCCTGGAGCTGGTGCATGAAGACCCATGGTGGCTGCCTGACTGGCTCTACAAGCACTTTAGAATTGACTGCCTTTGATGGCAGCCAGTGGCTCTTCCTGGGTGGCTGGGGAGGAGAGGGGCCAGAGGCAGGAAAACTCTGTTGGACTCTGGCCCCAGGCTGCTGGTCTTCTGGTCTGGCCAGAGTCTGGGAAATCCAAGGGCCAGTGACCCCAACTCCACCCCAGATGGCTCTCTTGTGCCAAACCCCATGACTTGGAGCAGCAGCAGGGTGTGTCTAGCTTCCTGCCGAGCCTGGTTCCACTACCATGGCACCTCCTCTTAGGCACCTCAACTCCTGGGTGACAGACCTAAGTCGAGCCCTGTCCTGCAGCTTAACTTGGTCACTAGCAAGTTACTTAGCCCCTCTGAGCCTATTTCCCCAGCTTTATATGTGGTTAATAAAGTCTCCCTCTAAGGGCTGTGATGAAGAATAGAAGTGAAGAGTTCGGAAAGCATCTAGTCAGAGCTTGCCATGGAGCAAGCAGCCCTTGCTCAGCGGATGGTAGCTACATCTATCCACTCCCACCACTCCTGCACACTCTCTTGTGCCAGGCTGGGCACAAGACTCTGGGATACAAATGACCATAAAACATCATGTACATTTGAGCCCATGTAGAAAAAGGTACTCCCAAGCACTCCCCAGAAGGCTCCCTTGGGCAGTTGGTTGGTGGGTGTCAGCTCCAGCCTCTTCCCTACCCTTGAATAAATTCCTCCAGTCAGTGCTCTCCAGTTCCAGCCTGGCTCCACCCTCTGCCCTGCCCCACCCTCTGCTGCAACTCAGAATCCAGCTGTCTATCCCTTGGCTGGCTTCCCTGAGCATCCCTGGGAGCTCTCCAGTGTAGACAGCCCCAGGATCTTTCCCTCTGGGGAAGAGAAGTGCCTGAACCGGCAGAAGCTGGAAGAAGCACTACCTTACTGTAGGAAATTGAGTCTGGGACCTCTTTCCCCATCTTAGAAAAACAACACGTGTGTGTGTGTGTGTGTGTGTGTGTGTGTGTGTGTGTGTGTGTGTTAAGGAGTCCTTTCCTGGGATTCAAAGTACTCTCCATGTGGGTCCATTATAGGTACCTGTCATAGCAACAAAATGGGAAAGAATCTGCCAATCTGGCAGGTGGGAATACTGATTTTCCCGAGAGGAGAGGAGCCTGCTCTTCTTGCGGTGCAAGTGCTGAAGGCACTTTCCTGGATTCCCCTGAGCTGGAAACCCGGGCTGGACAGCATTGAGAGCCTCAGCTGGAGGGGGCACCCGGGTTAGCCTACAGGGTCTGAGTACCCAATGGTGGGGAGGGGAGGCTCTGACTGAGGCTCCAAATCACTCCCCCAAGCCACCTCTCCTCCACTTCTGTGCCCATCTTTCC
>NC_041227.1:124035351-124051334 GCF_002837175.3 Physeter macrocephalus
CCCAGACCCCATCTTCCTGGTTGTCCACACAGGTGCCTGGGGGGACTGCAGCACCTGCCCTGGGGCGCAGCTGCGGGCACCTCCTCCCTGCCCCCTAGGGATTGACTTTGCAGCTGTAAAGCCAACAGCCAGGAGAATCATTTTGCCCTCCACACAGGTGGGGTCTCGCTTGGATTCATCCCAAGCTCTCCTGCCCTTCTCACTATAGTCGATCCCAGGAAACCTCCTCCGATGTTCTGGAAGCCTCCCAGGAACCCCCCCAGAGTCCTTTATCTCCATCTCCAGCAACACAGAGTTGTTTGGCTGGAGATGTATTGATAGTTACACCTGGGCCGAGGCCTTCCCCTGGACGAGGCCTCTTGAACACAAGCAAGAATTCCTTTTGATCTCACAGTTTCTCAAGTGCAAGTATTTAGAAATGACTCTTGCCCTGAAGCAGGTGGCCAAGTGCCAGGAAGGCAGGCAAGACAGAGGAGTTGGGCGGGCTGGGGAGGGGTGCAGATTCCCCCCGAGGCCGGGTGCAAAGGAGGGGACTAGTTTGCACGTTGGGGGTTGGGGGGTGAGGAGATTTACTCTTTCAAGAGTCTGGTCTTATATTTTCCTTACATCTTGTGTTGTCCATATATATAAAAGTAATGTGTGCTCACCATAAAAGATATATTTCTATTTTGTGTATTTAATATATACATAAAATATTTCAAATGTGTTTTTATATACTATGTTTTCCATATATATACATATATATACACACACAAGTAATACATGCTCATGGTAAAAATATATTTATAGCTTGTCTTTTTGAGTATTTTTAATATATTGTGTTTTTTGTACATATAAAGTAACATATGCTCACAGTAAAAATAACTTGTAAAATTGAGATATAGCTTACATATACTAAAGAGTACAGATATGAAGGAAATAGCTCAGTATATTTTCACATTATGTATATATCTTTGTAATTACCACTCAGGTGAAGGATACTGAGGCAAAGGCTCCCTTGGGCCCACCCCCCCCCAAGATGTCACCTCTATTCCAACTTCTAACACCATAAATTAGTTTGCCTGTTTTAGAATTTCATATAAATAGAATCATACAGGATGTTCTCTTTGCTGTCTGGCTTTTTTTTTTTTTTGCTGCACTGCGAGGCTTGCAGGGATCTTAGTTCCCCCGACCAGGGGTTGAACCGGTGCCCCCTGCAGTGGAAGCGAGAAGTCCTAATCACTGGACGGCTAGGGAATTCCCTGTCTGGCTTATTTCACTCAGCATTAGTCTGCAAGGTTCAGATAGTTCACTTTTATTGCTGAGTAATATCCCATTGAATGTCTACCTCACGAATTTACTCATTGTCTTGTTGATGGAATTTGGGTAGTTTTCAAGTGTTAGACATTGCAAATAATGCTGCTGTAAGCTCCTCATAGAAAGTATTTTTGCAGGCTTATGTGACGTTTGTGGGTCAAAGGATATATAAAATCTTAAAGTTTGATAGATGAAGCCAAATTGTTCTTCCAGAAACTTTCACCAATGCCCACGCCCACCAACATTAGGTGAGAGTGCTTTTATTCAACTTTAAAATAGATCCCACCCCCCCGCCCCCCTGCAATGGCATCTCACTTTGCTTTGTGTTGCTTTAGTTATGAGCGAGAGGCTGAACACCTTCTCTTGGATTTGCTGGCCATTAATATACTTCTTTTCTGAGAATTGTCTAAACATTTTATTCAAATCCTTTCTATTACGTCATTCATCTTTTTAAAATTGTATTTGCGACCACTTTTGTATATTGAAGAAATTAGGACCTTGTATTTGGAAAGCATGGAAGGGAAATAATTTTATACCTACAGCAAAACACAGGAGTTTCTACTGATGTTAGTTTCGAAACTCAACTGTCGAGCCACACTCTTCCTTTGCTTGTATACCTTGATCACACAGTATCAAAATGAGGAGTTTAATTTTGGTAAGTGCTTTAGAATAAAATAAACCCAGAACTGGGAGGCACCATCATTTCTCCATCTTATTTCCAGGGATGACTTCACCAATTTACCACAGCATGGTTTCCCTTTGAGCCTAGACTGGGTCTCAGACTCCTTCCTAACCCAAAGCTCCACGTGGCCCGTGGTGTCTTGCGTTGGCACGAGTTGAAACCTCTGTGCCTCCACGATGGAATGTCACCGACTCCTGGAAGTTACCTGAATGCAGTGATGCCCAGTAGAGGTCGGGGTGGTACCGGTTTCACCAGGCTGAGGGCAGGAGTTTGGAGCTCCGGGCAGGGGATGCAGGGATTCTGCCTGGAAAGCTGTGCACGGCCATAGTAGGTTCTCACTAAAGAGCGGATGGAATGTTGATGATGAGGTTATGTGTGCATTTTGAAGGTGAGGACGGGGAGAAGGAGAGATTGGTGGCCTAGGAGGATTCATGATAAATGTAAAGGACCCAGTTTTGGAGCAAGAGATACATTGATTGTGTTTGTGGGTCCTTGTCCATGCTTGTTGCCCCCACAGGTGTGTTCACAGAACTGAAGGGAGGGAAGCCTGGGTGACAACGGGGACACCTCCTACTTCCCTCCTCCGAAGTCTTTGCTGTCCTTGTTCTAGGCTGGGCTGGCCAGGTCTCGGGTGTCAAAGGCAGACTTCTTAAGCACCTTGTGTTTCAGGCTGAAGATCTTGAAAAAAATGTATCCGACTGGGCATTTTGCCTGTTCCTTTTCCTGTACAGAGAAGCCTCCCCCATCTGCCTCCAGCTGGCTTTGCAATTTAAACTTGCAAATGCTGAAGCCTTTTCCCACAGCCACTTTGGGATGACTTGGTTACTTTCCACATCCTCCCAATTAGTTCACTGGCTTTGTGTATCCCTCAACATTCTTTCTCATTCCACTGAGAAATAAAATGTTTTTATGTAATTCGAGGGAAATGTTTTAACATCCAGATCATCACAGGTAGCCTGTCTGGGCTTCTTCGTGGAGCTAAGTGCATGGCATTAGGAACCCTGGATGCACCTCCTTACCAACCCACCCCTCTGTGCAGGCGTGTGTGTGTGTGTGTGTGTGTGTGTGTGTGTGTGTGTGTGTGTGTAAAGGCTCACACAATTCTCCGTGTATACAGTTCCTTTGTATTGTGTATATTACCAACATTGCATTGAAAAACCAAAACATCAAATGACATATTTTAAACCTACTAGGGGACAGACAGGTCGTGGGCTGGGTGCTGGGGAAACACCTGGGAATAAGGCTTGCTGCCATCAAGAAACTTTGCTCAACCCCCAGACTGGCAGTCAGTGGGCTTCATTTGGTATTCAGATGTGATGTGTGGCCCACGCTGGGTCCAAGCTGGGTCTTTTAAACATTTAAAAAATTGTACATTTAAATTGTAAATTGTTATACATAATATAAAATTTACCCTTTTAACCCTTTTTTTTTTTTTTTTTTTTTTTTTTTTTGCGATACGCGGGCCTCTCGCTGCTGCGGCCTCTCCCGTCGCGGAGCACAGGCTCCGGACGCGCAGGCTCAGCGGCCACGGCTCACGGGCCCAGGTGCTCCGCGGCACGTGGGATCTTCCCGGACCGGGGCACGAACCCGTGTCCCCTGCATCGACAGGTGGATGGACTCTCAACCACTGCGCCACCAGGGAAGCCCCCCTTTTAACCATTTTTAAGTGAACGATTCCATGGCATTAAGTACACTCATATCATTGTGCGACCATCACCACCATCCATCTCCAGAATGTTTTCATCTCGCAAACTGAAACTCTGCCCGTTAAACACTAACTCCCCTTCCCCCTCCCCCAGCCCCTGGCACCCACCATCTACTGTCTGTCTCTGTGACTCTGACTGCTCCAGGTCCCTCACATGAGTGCAGTCAAAGTGTTTGTCCTTTGGTGACTGGCTGACCTCACTGAGCATCATGTCTGCAAGGTTCATCCACACTGTAGTAGGTGTCAGAATTTCCTTCCTTTTTATGGACGAATAATATTCCATTGTATGGGTAGACCACATCTTGTTTATCCATTCATCCATCGATGGACACTTGGGTTGCTTCCACCCCTTGACTTTAGAGACGGTGCTGCTGTGAACATGGGCGTGCAAATACCAAACAGGCTTTTAAATATGTTGAATTAATTGTCAACATTTAATAATGGGGAGAGTTCACCCCCCAAGAATATCCACTGTCAAGTTTCTTGTGAAAAACGAGGAGATCTGGCCACACTGGGCTGCCGTCCTGCATGTCAGCCACCGCAGAGCAGATAGGAGCTGCTCTTGACCCTGGGACAGTGTCATCCAGACAGTGAGACCAGAGGTTGACTGCTGTATATTATTGTGCTTATGCTGTAGTCTTTCTCATGGTCGAGTTGAGAAAAAAGCAAAATATTTCCATTACCTGTGTCTCTATCAAGAGTGGAAAATAAAAAACAGCTGGAGACGTCTCCATGTCTTGGGGAAAGAGGACTAGTCCTGCTTATTGAACATACACATGGGCTAGGTCTGTGGGCAAAAAGCCCAGAGGATTTGTTTCATGTTATGAAATAAACCAGCCCCTTCACCTGTTTCAGGTTCCTGCTGGGCGTTCCAGCTGACCTCTGGCTGGGGTTTTAGGAGCACTGGGTTCCAGGTGTAGCTCTATCCCTATTAACGGGTTGGTAATCCATCTGGATAACAATACCTATCACTCCCATGGCCAAGCTTTTAGATGTATAAAGTAAGCAGGTGTAGTGGGTTGATTGGCAGCCTCCAAAAAGATGTGTTCTAAGTCCTAGCCCTCAGTACCTCTGAATGTGAGCTTTTATGGAAAACGGGTGTTTGCAGATGTAATTAAGGATCTGGAGATGAGATTGTCCTGGATCGAACCGAGTGGGCCCTAAATCCGATGGCAAGTGTCCTTATAAGACACAGAAGAGTAGAGCTACAGATTGAAGGGAAGCCCACGTGATGACGGAGGCAGAGATTGGAGTGAGTGCCCACAAGCCAAAAACTGCTGGCAGCCACCAGGAACTGGAAGAGGCAAGGGAGCATTCTCCCCCAGAACCTTCAGAGGGAGCCTGGCCCTGCCGACACCTGGATGTCAGACTTCTGACCTCCAGAAGTCTGGATTGTTTGAAGCCATCCAGTTTGTGGTACTTTGTTAGAGCCGCCACAGAAAACACACACAGCAGGTAGCTGGATTGTCTCTGTGGTTGAAAGAGCGCGTATTGGTCGATAACTTCAAGATATAGTTGAAGATACAAAATACAGAAATGCTGGGACTTCCCTGGTGGTCCAGTGGTAAAGAGTACGCCTTACCATTCAGGGGACGCGGGTTCGATCCCTGGTCGGGGAACTAAGATCCCACATGTTGAGGGGAAACTAAGCCCACGCGCCACAACTACAGAGCCCATGCACCCTGGAGCCTGGAGCCTGCGTGCCACAACTAGAGAAGAGAAAAACCCACACGCCACAGCTCAAGAGAAGCCCGCTTCCACAACGAAGAGCCCGCATGCCTCAACGAAAGATCCCACGTACCCAATGCAGCCAAAAATAAATAAAATAAATAAATAAATAAATAAATAAATAAATAAATTTTAAAAAATGGAAATGCTTTTGGCATCACGTTGGCCTTTGTGGTCAGAATAACAGGACAGTGAGGCCCCGCTCAGTCTATGTAACTTGCACTCCCTAAAGTGCAAAAAGGACTTCCCTGGTGGTGCAGTGATTAAGAATCCTCCTGCCAATGCAGGGGACACGGGTTCAAGCCCTGGTCTGGGAAGATCCCACATGCCGTGGAGCAACTAAGCCGTGGGCCACAACTACTGAGCCTGCGCTCTAGAGCCCGTGAGCCACAACTACTGAGCCCACGTGCCACAACTACTTGAAGCCCGCACGCCTAGAGCCCGTGCTCCGCAACGAGAAGCCACCGCAATGAGAAGCTCGTGCACCTCAACAAAGAGTAGCCCCCGCTCACCGCAACTAGAGAAAGCCTGTGCGCAGCAATGAAGACCCAGTGCAGCTGAAAAATAAAAAGTAAATAAAGTGCCAAAACCACACAGAACCCTGTTTTAACAGAGGAAACGGGGCACACAGGTGTGATGATTTGCACAGGGTCTCATACATAATTAGTGGCAGAACTGGTGGCGGAGCAGAACCACAGACAGAGTGAAAAGGTGGGTGATGACAGTTGCTTCCCATCTGGGTGAGTGGCGGTGGGAACCTGCCTTTGTGTTTTATCTTAAAAAGCAATTACTCGGTCCAAATAGCATCCCTCTGCTCTTGGCTCTTTAGAAAGGATGAACATCCTTCCCTATGCTTGCTTATTGGTCCTTTGAATTTCTTTGCAGAATTTATGTACCCACGTTTCACATGAGAAAAGCAAACCTTTGGTGAAAATGACATAAACAGAAAACGTTAATTTTCTAATAAAGTCTTAAGAGTAGCCATACTAAGAACTGAACAACCAGAGCGTTTTCCGGGAGGATCCTCCCGGAGGGAGTGTGCAGCTGGGGAGGGATGACCGTTCTGGACAGACACTGGGTCTTTCCTGTTCCCTGGGCTGGACATTTACAAATTATGTGCCGCTGCCCCTGACCTGTTTGTTTAGCAGAAGTTTCCATGTAAAACACTGGACTTCCAGAGGGGTTTTCTCTATGGCGTGGTTTGTCCAAAAACGTTGGCTCTTGCATTTGTTCTCCAAAATGAGTTTCTCCCAAGGAACTGCCGGTTAAAAGAACCACTTTTCGAATTAATTCCAGATGTGGAATACATCAACCTTAACTTTTTATTAAGAGGGTGGGAGGTATCTGTTAAGGTGTGCTCTGTTGAAAAAACAAAAGCAGGGCTTCCCTGGTGGCGCAGTGGTTGAGGGTCCGCCTGCCGATGCAGGGGACGCGGGTTCGTGCCCCGGTCCGGGAGGATCCCACATGCCGCGGAGCGGCTGGGCCCGTGAGCCATGGCCGCTGAGCCTGCGCGTCCGGAGCCTGTGCTCCGCAACGGGAGAGGCCACGGCAGTGAGAGGCCCGCGTACCGCAAAAACAAAAACAAACAAACAAAAAAACCAATCTGCTGGTGACTTGAATCTGATGATTGAAAAATGTCATTTTCCACATTGAGCCGCCAGGAATCAGTTCACCGGGACTTGGCTGATACCCCGCAACTGGAGCCCAGAGCAGCCTTGAGGAGGGTTTCCAGGTGCTCCCTGGAGCGTCCTCGCCCACCTTCCCTGAGCTTCTCTTATGGAGGAATTGGGGCTCCAGCCAGGTTCTGGTGGGAGCTGGGTTGACCTCCTCAGAGCGGGGACAACCCAAGCTGCTCCTCCTGGCTCCCCTGTGGGTCCCTGCAGCAGCATTTATCAGCTAAGCAGAGGACCGGGACAGCTTTGTTGGAAGCGGGCTAAGCAAACTGGGTCCCCCATGTTTCGTGGCCTGAAACACGGCCACTATGCAGTCTCCCTGCTTTTTCTTTTGTGGGGCCCCAGAACCTGTTTTTTTTTTTTTGCACCGCGATGAAGGGTAGCCTCCACTTGCCACAACTAGAGAAAGCCCTCGCACAGAAACGAAGACCCAACACCCCCCCCCAAAAAAAAGCATATCATTTAAACTGTCTTAAGTGTATAAATCAGTGACATTTAGTACATTCACAGTGTCGTGCAACCATCACCACTATTTAGTTCCAGAACATTTTCATCATCCCAAAAGGAAACCTGCATTCATGAAGCAGTCACCCCCTGTTTCTCCCTCCTCTCAGCCACTGGCAACCACTAACTGCTTTCTGTCTCCAAGGATGTGCCTATTCTGGACATTTCATATAAACGGAATCATAAAATATGTGACATTTTGTGTCTGGCTTCTTTAACTTAGCATGTTTTCAGGGTTCACCTGTGTTGTAACATGTGTCAGTGCTTCACTCCTTTTTATGACTGAATACTACTTCACTGTATGGATACATCACATTTCATTTTTCCATTCTTCTGTTGATGGACTTTTGAGCTCTTTCCACCTTTTGGCAACTGTCAAGAATGCTGCTATGAACATTTGTGTACAAGTTTTTGTTTGAACACTTGTTTTTAATTCTTTTGGGTATATACCTAGGAGTGGAATTGCTGGGTCCTTTGGTAATTCTCTATTTAACTTCTTGAGGAACCAGTAAACTGTTTTCCACAGCGGCTGCACCATTTTACATTCCCACCAGCAATATATGAGGGTTCCAACTTTTCCATATCCTCACTAACACTTATTTTCCTTTTTTTAAAAAAAATTATAGCCATTTTATGGGGTGAAGTGACATCTCACTGTCGTTTTAATTTGCATTTCCTTGAAGATGGTGACATTGAGTGTCTTTCCTTGTGCTCTTTGGTCGTTTGCCCAGCTTCCCTTGCATTTTACCAGCACTCTGTGTAACAGTGGACAAGTCTGTCCAGAAGGGAGTTGAACTAGGTCAATGGCCTTCAGGCTGCTTTGTCCACATAACTCCTAAAAGACTTTGGAAAAATCATGCAACTTTGGTACCTTTTCAGGTTGATATCTATTGTTTTTCATCATGAGGTTTACAAGGTTGCAAACGATGTGATTTCCAGTGTATTGTAAACTTCGACTCAAAAATAAAATGGTTCCTCACTCTGGAGAAGCAAAATCTGACATTTTGTCTTGCTTCCAAGGTCATCGAGCAAGTCACGTTGCTCCGCTGAAAACAAACCAACCGGGGGCTTCCCTGGTGGCGCAGTGGTTGAGAGTCCACCTACCGATGCAGGGAACACGGGTTCGTGCCCCGGTCCGGGAGGATCCCACGTGCCGCGGAGTGGCTGGGCCCGTGAGCCATGGCCGCTGAGCCTGCGCGCCTGGAGCCTGTGCTCTGCAACGGGAGAGGCCACAACAGTGAGAGGCCTGCGCACCGCAAAAAAAAAAAAACAAACACCACAAAAACCAAAAAAACCCCCCCCAAAACACCAAACCAACCGGGGCTTCCCTGGTGGTGCAGTGGTTAAGAATCCACCTGCCAATGCAGGGCACGCGGGTTCGAGCCCTAGTCTGGGAAGATCCCACATGCTGTGGAGTAACTAAGCCCGTGCACCGCAACTACTTAGCCTGCGCTCTAGAGCCCACGAGCCACAGCTACTGATCCCACGTGGCCACAACTACTGAAGCCCGTGCACCTCAACGAAGAGCAGCCCCCGCTTGCCGCAACTGGAGAAAGCCCGTGCGCAGCGACAAAGACTCAACGCAGCCAAATAAAACAAAAAAACCCAAACCAACCCAGCAAACCACTTTGCACCTTGAGATAAACATAAATCACAGTCTCTAAATGATCCAACCCTGCCTGTTTCCTGTGAACTTCAACTGTATTCGATAACAACAAGAATTTTAGCCCCGACCTTTGCTCTTCCTGTCACGTGTCCTGACCTGTAAGATTAGCATTATCGCAGGAGAAAGTGGCTGCTGACCCACCCAGGACAGATGAGTGTAAATTTGGTGACCTTAGTTCTCATGATTTTTTTTTCCCCTTTAAATACTTGATGGCTTTTTGGATTTGGTGAGCCAGTCCTTCTAAAGTCTGCCTCTTCTGCACTCTTTGCAAGAAAACTTTCTTTTTCTAAATGCATCTGCCTCCAGTTTTCCTTGGGCAATTCTTTTAAATATATCAAACAAAATGTAATTTAGGCAGCAATGTGGCCTCATGATACCAAAGACATGGGCAGATTCTTCTTGGTTCTTTTCTCCTCCACCTTTCACTTCACTGAATTTTATTTTGATAAAAGCATTTTTACGTTTGAAAGTAATTCACTAACCACTCAAGCATAGGTCTCTGCAACAAAAACATGTACGTAATGTAAATTTAAAATATTTTATTTCCTGTGACTCTAAGACTATTAAAAAAAGTTTCTCTGGGTTGAGTGATTTATACAATTAATCAACTCCTCAAACCAACAAAAATGTATTAAAATTGTGGTATATGTTTATGATATGCATATAAAAGTTTAATTTTTGTTGGACTGCATCTCTTAACGAGATAGTTGGGGCTGTATGTTTTCAAATGGTTCATGTGTCATTGGATGAATATCACTTATTATCTGAGATGTGGTTCAGAATCAATTCCAACCCTGTTTTTCATATTTATTGGTGTAAGCTATGAGAAAACTTGTTCATATAAAATTTATTCATGGTAATGGGATAGTTTTGTTAGAGCTATGTCGCTCCACTGTTTGAAATTCTTTGGAGATTTAAGCTGAAAGTTTCAGTGATTTATCACCAAAAGGAAAACAAAAAATTGACCAGAGTAAATTCTCATCCGGATTGAAAAGACTCCGGGCCTTAGCGACTTGCCTTCTTGGCTCTGGGGGTATGTGAGTGGCCTGGGTCTCTCCCCTCTTGGGAGATTCACCACCTTCAGCCTCCTTCTGCCTTGTGGGATGGAGGGGCAACCTCCGGAGGTGCGATGGGGTTAGGAGGCGGCTTCCCTGTGATGGTGGTGGTGGTGGGGTCCCCCAGGCTCAGCCCCTGGCAAGCTCTCCCTGGAAGCGCGCCCCCAGGCGGTGCGACCCGGACACCATCGGGCTGGCCCGCTGGGCTTTGGCCGCTAGGAGACGCGGGGTCAGGGCGCTTCCGGGCGGGATGAGGAGTGGGGGGTCCGGGGCCACCGCACTGACCGTCCAGCCTGGGGGTGCGCACCCCTGGGTGCTGCCCCGTCCCTGAAGCGACCTTCAGGGTCGAGCTGCAGAGAGGGCCAGGGAATCCGCTGCCCGCCGATCACAAAAGGGACGGGCGCACCAGTTTGCTGCGCGTGCGAGGGCAAGGGTTCTACCCGGCTGCGGGCTGTGCCTTCGGAGGTAGAAGTAGGCGCAGGGCCAGCGGGGGGCGCCTGTTTAGGGCTGGTATCCTCCGGCGTCCAGGTCCCGACTAGGGTGTGTGTGTGTGTGTGTGTGTGTGTGTGTGTTGTACGTGTATTTATGCTGTGTGTGGCTGGGTGTGGAGTGAGGTGGTGTGGAGCGTGGGGTGCATGCAGTGTGCGCAACACGTGTGGAGTGTGCGTGCGTGTGGCGTGTGTTTTGTGTGTATGTGGTGTGTGGGGGGTGGGATGTGGTACGTGCCGAGTGCGGGTGAGATGAGTGCGCGGCGTGTGCGGTTCGCGTGTGACAGGGTACAGCGTGCGTACGCGGCGCGTGAGGTTCGCGTCCCGTCCTGCTTGAGTCCCCAGCTCAGGCGGGTTCAGAGGTCCTCTGCCTGCCGAGGTGAACCTCCGGCTCGGGCTGCAGGGAGTGCGGCGGGTAACCATGGCAACAGATGGTCCCGCGGCGGGGGTGGGGGTGGGAGGCGTCGGATGAGGCGCCCAGGCTGGGGTCTGGACGCGCTGCCCTCCTTGGTGACCCCGCTTGCCTGGGGGACCCAGCGACCTGACTCGGGAGATCTGCAGGCCTGGGGCGGGGGCCGAAGGATTCCTGCCGTCTCGCCTCCCAGCGGCTCCGGTGCGCAAAGCGCTTGCTGCTGTGAGGTGTGAAGGCGCAGCAAGGCTTCGGCGCCTCGGCTCCTGCTCAGGGGAGACGAACCCGCGCGTTCTAAAGGGCGCCGGAATGCGTCGCAAGCAGTTGTCGGGTTTTGAGACTCGCAGGTGCTCCTGTTGGGTCCCAGGGCAAATGAAAAGACTGGGAAGGGCTGAAGGGAGGCTTCTCTTCAGTGGAGAGGGGAGCAGCTCGCTGGGTTCCAGAAAGCACAGACTTCTTTGCCAGCAAGTAGAGAGCCTTTTCGGGAAGAGGCTGGCCAGGCCTACCAGGATTGAACTTGGATATACCTGTGCTCCCCTCCCACCTCTGTCCAGAGCCAACTGGTGGGTGACGCCACCTTCTTATCCTGTTTAACACGAGGAGGTTGGTCTAGGCCATTTTTCTTCCTCCCTCCCTCCCTCCCTCCCTCCCTTCTTTCCTTCCTTCCGTCCTTACTTCCCTACTTTCTCTTTCTCTCTCTCTCCCCCTCCGTCCCTTCCTCTCTTTCTTTCCTTCATTCTCTTCCTTTCTCTCTCCCTCCCTCCCTCTTTCTTTTCTTTTCTTTCATTCATAACCTTTATCCAGTGCAAAGATTCTCAACCGTGGTGCCCGGGGCGGCAGCATCAGAATCACCTGGGAACTAGTGAGAAATGTCAATTCTCAGGCCCACTCCCAGACCTACCAATTTGAGAACCACTGATCCTGGGTGGCCCTTGTGCTAAGCATGGGGCTACATGATCCCTTCCCTCATGGGATCCTAAAACAAATCTAGTGTAGAAAGTTCTAGTTTGCTCTGAACGTCCGGTATTTTGCTTGGGGCTCCATCTAAAACTAGAGGAAACATAAATACTGCTTGACCACTTCCCCAAGGCTGGTCTGAGGAGGAGTGCAGCTATTTCCGAGGAGGAGGAGAAGCAGAAGCTGGAGGAACAGGAGGTTCTGAATTCCTCTCTACTTCAGAAGCTGCTTGAGAAAGGCTTCAAGGGGTGTTGAGGAGCCCAAGAGTGCTGCCTCCTGGTGACAGCGTGCAGAGCTGGCTCTAAAGAATGGGGCTACTTGACAAAGGGGGCTTTCAGTGTCCCGATCGTACACCCAGCCAGGCATGAGCTACCCAGTCTTTACTCAGATGTTTCATGCATTACTGCCAGCAGTTGGACTGGCGCAATTCAGCAAAGGCTCTGAGCTGACAGGCACTTGTGTGTGGATGATGTGTGAGTGCCCAGGCACCTCCATGTGGCTCCAGAATGCAGTGCATGGCTTTGTTTCAGCTGGGGTTTTCTCCAGACTCTTTTAGTTGGACCGATAGTAAAATGAACTCTGTGCAGCAAACTGCAACATTCGTTTTCTGTGGTGTCCTGAACTCCTCTGATAGGTAGCCGAGAAGGGTGCAGGGCATGTTTGAAATACAGTATATTTCTGTGGAGGGGCTGGGAGGGGGAATCTTTGGACATCGGCCATAGGGAGGCTGAGTGCTGCCCTCCAGAAGTGTCCTGGGCTGGCCACACTGTGGGGAGGGAGGGGAGGCAGGAGGATGGTGGACAACTTCCAGCAGG
The DNA here is from genome assembly GCF_002837175.3 of Physeter macrocephalus. Classification (NCBI taxonomy): domain Eukaryota; kingdom Metazoa; phylum Chordata; class Mammalia; order Artiodactyla; family Physeteridae; genus Physeter; species Physeter macrocephalus. The sequence goes on from NC_041227.1 coordinate 124,048,330, forward strand.
TCTGCTTCTGGATAACCTCCTTTATTATTTATACGTTTTGTTATGTCCACCAGTCAACATTTTTCTTTAAATCAACTCATTCTTTTTTACTTAAGTTACTTTTAAAAGGAAAAAAATTAAAATAACAGACTCAAATGGAAAATCAGTAGCCCTCATCCAGGCTGAAGGTGATCATAAAAACAAATATAATGCAAATAAAACAGGGTTGTAACATTCCACCCTTATACGGTTGCCCTCCAGAGCTCTGAGCCTGGGTCCTCTCTCTATGCTACAGAGGGAGGTGTTTAAGATTTAGTATCACCAACCAGAAACTTTCTGCTAGAGAAACAAGAAGGCTTGGAGATGAAAAGGGAGCCGTTGTTACTTTCTCACTACGTGATGCCCTGTCTCTTCATAACTCCTAAAACATGTCGGCCTTCCATGGCCCAGGCCCTGTTCTAAGCAGCTTGAAAAAATATATTTTTTTAATAAATGTATTTATTTATTTTTGGCTGTGTTGGGTCTTCGTTGCTGTGCACGGGCTTTCTCTAGTTGTGGTGAGCCGGGGCTACTCTTTGTTGTGGTGCGCAGGCTTCTCATTGTGGAGGCTTCTCTTGTTGCGGAGCATGGGCTCTAGGCGCGCGGGCTTCAGTAGTTGTGGCATGTGGGCCTCAGTAGTTGTGGCTCACGGGCTCTAGAGCGCAGGCTCAGTAGCTGTGGTGCATGGGCTTAGTTGTTCCGTGGCATGTGGGATCTTCCCAGACCAGGGCTCGGATCCTCCCAGACCAGGGCTCGAATCCGTGTCCCTTGCACTGACAGGCAGATTCTTATTTTTATTTTTTATTTTTTGCAGTACGCGGGCCTCTCACTGTTGTGGCCTCTCCCGTTGTGGGGCACAGCCTCCGGACGCACAGGCTCAGCGGCCATGGCTCACGGGCTTAGCCGCTCCGCGGCATGTGGGATCTTCCCAGACCGGGGCACGAACCCGTGTCCCCTGCATCGGCAGGCAGACTCTCAACCACTGCGCCACCAGGGAAGCCCAGTGTTTTCTTTTTTGCTGAACAATGTGGCATAGAAATTCTGGTTCCCTGTCAGTTCTCATCCCCCCTTTCCTTTTTAACGGGGAGCCCATCCTTTACCACCTCTTGCTGGCTGTCCCTCTAGGGCCCATCCCCAACAAGAATGAGTGGGTTCCCCTGTGTTTGTCAACCTCCTAAGAAATTAGGAGTTTCTTATACACTGGATCCAAGTGGGAAGGCTGTAAGAAACCAGCAGGCTTTAGAATAAAAGGTCACACCCACATTGGTCACTGCGTTTTAGTAATGACCAGCCCGGTCCTTTATTCCCACCCATGCTTTCTGCCTGGCGGTACCCTCCTGGTGGCCTGGGTGCAGGACCTGGTCAGCCCAGATGGAGATGGCCCCTGGGCTGGAGGCATGTGGACTTGGGACTGGGAGCTCCAGGCAGAGCCTCTTTGCCGCCCATCGTAGGTAGAGGTTGAGGTCCGAGCATCTGAGGGTTTGGTCCTATAGCTCGACCACCACCAGGCCTGCGGCGCCTTCCCAAGCGGGCTCCCGACACACCCTCACCCCCGTGGCCACAGATGGTGGCACCCCCACGGGACAGTTCTGTGGTGAGAGGAAGTGGGGAGGCAGAAGAGGGGGGTGAGAAGGAGAGGGAGGGGGAGGGAAGGAGTGGGGGCATCCTGCGAGTCTGGGAGCCATGGACCGGTGAGTGGACCTGTGCCTCCGGAGGTCTAACCTGGGCAGGTCGTCGTGCTGGCACCATCATGGCCAAGCATGGGCTGGGGCTGTCGGGACAGGGAGGCATGGTCTCAGGTCTACTGAGGAGACAGGCTCATGCGTGTCCAGTAGACCATCACAGCAGGAGCAGGCTCAGGGCCTGTGGCCAGCTTCTGGAGGCTTCCTGGAAGGGGTGGACCTGGAAGAACAGGTGTGTGTTGGGTTGGGAAGAAGGGATGGGGCAGGGGAAAGGCGGGTCTGGTGGAAGAGATGAAGCAGACGTGCCCGGAGGGAGGGATAGAGGGAATTCGGCTGGGCAGGGAGGAGCACAGAGGCACCCATGGTGGGCGGAGTCTGAGGAGGGCCCCTGTGGGAATTCCTGACCCTCAGCTGGGCCTGGGAGGGCACAGGGTGGGGGAAGGTGGGGCATGGGGGTGCAGGATGACTCTAGCCTGCTCACATCTCCGTAAGTGGCTCTGTCCTTCATTGGGCAGCTCAGGCCCCGGACCTCAGACCCAGCCTTCATCTGTCCAGTTTCTCCACCCTCCATCTCCCACAATCTATCCATAAACCTTGGAGGTCAGGTATACCCTTAAAGGTATCTTGAATCTGTCCATTTTGCCCCATCTCCACCCTGCCACTGAGATGTCCTGCTTGGACCCCTGAGTGACCCCCTCACTGGCCGTACCAGCTCTTGTTCCTGTGCTCCTGCCTGGCAGTTAGTGTGCCATTTAATCATTCATGTCAGACCACGGCACGTCCCCGCGTGACCTCAGCCGAGGGCTCCCCCAGAGCCTTCCCATGGAAGCCCATCGCGTACCCATGCTTGTGTACCAGCCTCTGAGCACACTGGCTTCCTTTCTTTCCCAGAAGCACAGGGGCCAGTCCCACCTCAGGGCCTCTCTCTTGCTCTTCCCTGCCTGGAACCTCGTCCCCTGGGGCTTGGTTTGGCCAGCTGGTCCTCATCATTCAGGCCTCATCCCACATCCCCCGCCACAGAGGCTCTTCCAGGTGAGGCCAGGTGACCTAAACAGCAGTCCCCTCTCCCCACCCCTCTCTATGGCCTGCTCTCCGCCATTACTGGCTATGTATTTGTTCTCTTCGTATTATCTGCCCTCCCTGGCCCCTAAATTACAAACTCCAGGGTTCACTGTGTGTCCCCAGAGCGCAGGCTTCTCATTGTGGAGGCTTCTCTTGTTGCGGAGCATGGGCTCTAGGCGCGCGGGCTTCAGTAGTTGTGGCATGTGGGCCTCAGTAGTTGTGGCTCACGGGCTCTAGAGCGCA
>NC_041227.1:124051503-124079932 GCF_002837175.3 Physeter macrocephalus
GCCATGGCTCACGGGCTTAGCCGCTCCGCGGCATGTGGGATCTTCCCAGACCGGGGCACGAACCCGTGTCCCCTGCATCGGCAGGCAGACTCTCAACCACTGCGCCACCAGGGAAGCCCAGTGTTTTCTTTTTTGCTGAACAATGTGGCATAGAAATTCTGGTTCCCTGTCAGTTCTCATCCCCCCTTTCCTTTTTAACGGGGAGCCCATCCTTTACCACCTCTTGCTGGCTGTCCCTCTAGGGCCCATCCCCAACAAGAATGAGTGGGTTCCCCTGTGTTTGTCAACCTCCTAAGAAATTAGGAGTTTCTTATACACTGGATCCAAGTGGGAAGGCTGTAAGAAACCAGCAGGCTTTAGAATAAAAGGTCACACCCACATTGGTCACTGCGTTTTAGTAATGACCAGCCCGGTCCTTTATTCCCACCCATGCTTTCTGCCTGGCGGTACCCTCCTGGTGGCCTGGGTGCAGGACCTGGTCAGCCCAGATGGAGATGGCCCCTGGGCTGGAGGCATGTGGACTTGGGACTGGGAGCTCCAGGCAGAGCCTCTTTGCCGCCCATCGTAGGTAGAGGTTGAGGTCCGAGCATCTGAGGGTTTGGTCCTATAGCTCGACCACCACCAGGCCTGCGGCGCCTTCCCAAGCGGGCTCCCGACACACCCTCACCCCCGTGGCCACAGATGGTGGCACCCCCACGGGACAGTTCTGTGGTGAGAGGAAGTGGGGAGGCAGAAGAGGGGGGTGAGAAGGAGAGGGAGGGGGAGGGAAGGAGTGGGGGCATCCTGCGAGTCTGGGAGCCATGGACCGGTGAGTGGACCTGTGCCTCCGGAGGTCTAACCTGGGCAGGTCGTCGTGCTGGCACCATCATGGCCAAGCATGGGCTGGGGCTGTCGGGACAGGGAGGCATGGTCTCAGGTCTACTGAGGAGACAGGCTCATGCGTGTCCAGTAGACCATCACAGCAGGAGCAGGCTCAGGGCCTGTGGCCAGCTTCTGGAGGCTTCCTGGAAGGGGTGGACCTGGAAGAACAGGTGTGTGTTGGGTTGGGAAGAAGGGATGGGGCAGGGGAAAGGCGGGTCTGGTGGAAGAGATGAAGCAGACGTGCCCGGAGGGAGGGATAGAGGGAATTCGGCTGGGCAGGGAGGAGCACAGAGGCACCCATGGTGGGCGGAGTCTGAGGAGGGCCCCTGTGGGAATTCCTGACCCTCAGCTGGGCCTGGGAGGGCACAGGGTGGGGGAAGGTGGGGCATGGGGGTGCAGGATGACTCTAGCCTGCTCACATCTCCGTAAGTGGCTCTGTCCTTCATTGGGCAGCTCAGGCCCCGGACCTCAGACTCAGCCTTCATCTGTCCATTTTCTTCACCCTCCATCTCCCACAATCTATCCATAAACCTTGGAGGTCAGGTATACCCTTAAAGGTATCTTGAATCTGTCCATTTTGCCCCATCTCCACCCTGCCACTGAGATGTCCTGCTTGGACCCCTGAGTGACCCCCTCACTGGCCGTACCAGCTCTTGTTCCTGTGCTCCTGCCTGGCAGTTAGTGTGCCATTTAATCATTCATGTCAGACCACGGCACGTCCCCGCGTGACCTCAGCCGAGGGCTCCCCCAGAGCCTTCCCATGGAAGCCCATCGCGTACCCATGCTTGTGTACCAGCCTCTGAGCACACTGGCTTCCTTTCTTTCCCAGAAGCACAGGGGCCAGTCCCACCTCAGGGCCTCTCTCTTGCTCTTCCCTGCCTGGAACCTCGTCCCCTGGGGCTTGGTTTGGCCAGCTGGTCCTCATCATTCAGGCCTCATCCCACATCCCCCGCCACAGAGGCTCTTCCAGGTGAGGCCAGGTGACCTAAACAGCAGTCCCCTCTCCCCACCCCTCTCTATGGCCTGCTCTCCGCCATTACTGGCTATGTATTTGTTCTCTTCGTATTATCTGCCCTCCCTGGCCCCTAAATTACAAACTCCAGGGTTCACTGTGTGTCCCCAGAGCCCAGGCCAGAGCCTAACACCAAGCGGGCTCCCATTGCGTAGTTTTAGAAAGAACGAGTGACCTGCTTCTGTTCTGGCCAGGGGCTGTAACTCAGCAGCAAGCTGAGTCCTCCGAGGTTGCTTCCCGTATTCCAGGAACACTGCCCTGCAGTTCTCCTCCCAGACCTGACCCACCGTGGCTTCCCTTGTTCCCAGGGAGAAGAGAGACATTGCAGGCAGGAGGGAAGGGGCTGGGGAAGTTCTGTCTGGGCTGTCTGCTTTAGAAAGACCTGCTCTGAGTCTAGAGCGGAGAGGCTGGCAGGGGCTGCCTGGGCGCCTGAGGACTGACAGGGCAGGGGCGTCAGCTGGAGTTGCAGGGAGCACGGTCCCACCCTCCCCTCTACCTCCTGGGCCTCTGACCTTGAGCAGTGGGTATTATGCGACCTTGACCAGGAGAACTGCAGCCACCAGCAGTCCTGTCACCAAGGAGGGCCAGCTGCTTGGCAGGAGGGCAGACCCTAAGGAAAGTCGGAGGAGCCAGTGAATGAGGGAACTAGGAGCATGTCCCTCACCCCGACTGCTTAATGGCGGGCGAGATGCTACCAGGCTGCCCCCACAAGCGCCCTGGTCTCATCACCAGCCCCTCCCGCCCCCCGGCCTTGTTCTCCTGCCCCAGCTGCACTGGCTTCCTGGCTCATTTCAATGTGACCCCTCACAGCCCCTGCCCGGCGGGGCCTGCCCACCTCCAGCCAGGCACCCACGGGGGCTTCCACCTTGCCAGCTCCCATGTGACCTTTGCCCCTGAGATGGGTCAGGGTTGGGGTGAGGGTATGTGTGTGGGAGGCTGGCAGAGGAAGACTTGAGGAAGAAAGGAGCCCTCATGTGGCCATGGAACCCGGAGGTGGACTTCACCTGGAGGGCCTGTGTTGTGGGCAAACTGCCAGCTCCTCTGGCCCTCAGCCTCCCCACCTTAAACAAGGCTGCTCACATCCACCTGCTCTCCTGTCTGCGCAGCCAAGATGCACAAAGTGCACTGTAGTACGTCAGGGGCCGTGGGAATGTCAGGGACTCGAGATGTTCCCAGGAGCCAGGGACAGGGAAAGAGAAGATGACACCTAGTGGCGGGCTGGGCACCCTGGTCAGAGCTGTGCAAGCACACATCACCTGCAGCTGCCTGGGGGCGCAGTGGGTGCAGGTGGAGGGTAGGGGTGCACCTGAGGGGGTCGTGGTCAGCGAGGTGCTGGCCTCCTGGAGCGTGGGCAGCAGGGTGCTGAGCAGCCCGTCATTGGCCTCGGGCACGATGCCCAGCAGTTTGCACATGAGCTCGTACACGTGGATGCTCTCAAAGGGCTCCACCTCCAGGCCCCTCTTGAAGCTGGGGCCCACGGCCCGGAAGATGGTCTTCATCTCCATGACGTTGTTGTCGAAGCCGTGCTCCCCGTTGTTGAACTGCACGTTCAGTCTCTGCGGGAAGGGAGGGTCCCGAGTGAGTTCTTGCTGGCCCTCCCAGCGCCCCCCACCCTCCCCGCCAGCACCCTCTGCGCGGCCCTGCATTGGCAGAGGACCCCTGGAAGGAGTTCAAAGTGGGGGTTGGGTGGGAAGGATTCTGAGCCTCAGTTTCTCTGCATTCTCAGCCCCCAAAGATCAGCGGCCTAAAGAAGGAGCCTTAGTGAAGACCCGGTGACATGAATGGAGACCCCCAAGTAAATGGGGTGGCGCTTCAGCCCAAGGATGCTTGCCGGGCTCCTTTCCATTGCTGGGCGCCCCAAACATCAGCACTTCCTTTCCCAGATTTCCTCCCCTGCTCTGCGTCTTGCCTCCCGCTCAGCCTCCCCGGGATCTTTGCTCTCACCTCTTCCGTGTCACTTTTGCAGCTAATCTTCCCACACTTTACCCTATACACATGTGCACACAGAAACACATATATGTGTGCACACGTATGCACACACGTACACACAGGTATGCAATGCACGGACACCCCCCCACTCCTGTTACACAGCGCAGGTGTGTCCCTTCGGTGGCTGACACTCCTCAAATTAGGGTCTGGCTAGAAACAGGGGGTGACTTTTACAGAACTGGAAGGAGACCCAGCAGCCCAGGGAAGCACCTGCAGCCCCAGGAACTCACCCCATGGATGACATAGCCGATGTCACTGTACATAAGCAGGGGGGTGATCCTGGGGTGGCTGGCGTAGTGGAAGGACTTGGGGAAGAGCTCCTTCTTGTAGACGTGGAGCCTGGGGTGGGCGTCCTTGAGGACCTCGTATACCTTCTCCAGCCTGCCTTCCTTGGGGAGCAGCATCCCGTTTGGTCCGTAGTCTAGGAGCTCGAACTCGATGTCCTTGAAGGTGAAGTTGGCGATCTTGTGGAACTCCACCAGGTCGCTGGCTTTCTTGTTGACGGTGCCCATGCCGTGGTCGGACACGATGATCAGGTTGAGGCTGCTCTCCAGGCTGCTGTTCCTGATGCTGTCCCGGAGGTAGCCCACGGTCCTGTCCACCTGCATTACCATCTCCTTCCTCTCCTGGGACTCGGGGCCATACTTGTGGCCCGTGGAGTCTGGCTCCCCAAAGTAGAGGGTGACCAGGTCCAGGCCCTCTTCTGTGAACCACTTCATCACAGTGTCGATGTTGGCCCTCCATTCCCCCTCGTCCTTGTAGTTGTGTAGGACGCCTTCCTTCCGGCTCAGCGTCACGGCCTCGCCTTGGTAGGTGACATTCCCGCCCGGGTAGAAGAAGGAGCCGGTCTTCAGGCCCTGCCGGGGGAGGCGGTGTCGGTGCCACGGGCCTCCCCCCACCGTCCCCTGCCGTCATGAGCTGCTGACGCTTCTGCCCTCACCTCCTGCCCTTGCTCTACCACTCACCCATCCCTGCTCCTAACTGCAGCCACGGGACTTGGTATTTTGTGAAAGGCCTTTCATAGCTCTTAGGTTATTAAGGCTGATACTGATTTTATGGAGGAGAGAGCGGGTGCCTAGCGGACTCAGCACTAATGAGATAGTAGACATAAAAGTATCCCAGATATGCTGCATCCTCATCGACACTGTGGCCCTAGGTCACAGTGCTGCCCCAAGAGCCCTCCCCTTCCGGCCCGCAGCCCGGCTTCTGCCTGCTGTACTCTCGTCCAGCCGTGTGTCCATCGGCCCCTCCACACACCGCCCATGACCTGCCCTTCTAGCCTTCAACCTGGCCATCCGTCTGTCTTTCCGTAAACCGATTGCTGTTTTATTTACACATCCATCTGTCCTCACAACCATCTGTCCGTGCATGCCCCGTCTGCCTGGCCACTCCCTCTGGCCATTCTTCCTGGAGATGCCAAGTTCTTGGCCACGCTTTCTGCAAGTCAGCCTGGGGTCTGGTAGCTCCTTCCAGAGCGAGGGGCCTCAGATATGAGTGGATGCCTTGCCTATGAGGTGGGGGTAGCCTCTGAACTTTATTCTGGGCTCACCTTGAAAAACATTCATTTGAGTTTGTTGCCAGGAAGCCCAGAACATTGCAAGATACTGGGGTCCTGGGCTTCTCACTAGGATGACCCACCTCTTTAGAATTAGCTGCCCGGCCCTGAGACGCGTGCGGGAGGGGAACAGTACGAACATTTCGCTGTTACCTTCCTTTTTGTGGAGTCACATTATTTTCCCCGCGGCCCCCTTCCCACCAGTACCGAAGTCCAGTTTTCCCTCCGGTTGGGAGGATGGAACAACCCCTCTGGGTCCCAGGGCTCCAGGGGGGACTGGGCAGGCTGTGTGGCTGCTGGTGGGTCCTCATGGGTATCAGGCTCCCACCTCCCGTGGGACCCCACTCAACACCCCTCTGTGCCGGGAGTGTCGGACTCCCAGGGCGGGGACTGGGCCTGCCATGCGTGTCACGTGGTCGTGGCCTCGTTGGCTGGGTCCCCCTCCCACCTCCCCCGTCTGTCCGAGTGGGTGTGGGTGCAGCATTACCTGCCTTTGGGCCGTGATCCAGATGGGCAGGCTGCCGTTGTCCCACCACCTCTCGATGCCCAGTGTGGCGTGGTAGGGCAGCTTCACCTTGCTGCTCGTGCTGTAGAACATGTTGTGAACCACCCCGTGGTTCTCGATGTATTTGCCTGTGGGGTGGGTGGGCGCGTAGAGGAAGTGGTGGGAGGGCAGGAAACAGTCAGGGCCGCGCGGAAGCACATGCCGCCATGGGAGCCAGGCTGGGCCATCACATGCTCTGACTCAGAGATTCTGCTTCCACTTTGAGCAGCTTACCCTGCAGCTAAACGCGCGCAAAGGCGCAAATACACACGTGCCGGGATATCGTCTGCAGCCTCGCTGGTTTTAGCAAAAGGTTGGGAGCAACCTGGCTGGCTATCAGGAGGGAGCTAATTAAATAAATTATGGCCCAGCCATGAAATAGAATCCCAGGCAGGCAGATAAATGAACCAAGAGGAGGCAGGTTTTACCATTTATTTTCTTCATGGGCAATGCCTGTGTGTGAGTTCAGAAGGTGGAAAAGGCGGGGTGATGATGAGCTCGCCTCCTTTCTCCACATCCCCATTGTGACATGTTAAGTAAGGAGGTGACACGCAAAAGAGAGCACCAGGTGACTCCGTTTGTGTGTGGAAGGGTCTGTGGCCATGGGAATGCTGGTGTGAGAATACGCTGTCTGTACCGAATGATGTGCCCCAAAATTGTGTCCACCCAGAGCCTCCAATTGTGACCTTGTTTGGAAAGAAGGTCTTTGCAGATGTAACTGGTTTTGTTAAGATGAGGGCATTCTGGATCAGGGTGGGCCCTAAATCCAATGACAGGTGTCCTTATAAGAAGAGGGGAGATACACAGAGGGGAGATGGCCATGTGACCAGGGGGCAGGGATTGGAGAGCTGTGGCCACAAGTCGAGGAAAGCCTGGGCCACCAGAACCTGGGAGAGGCAGGAAGGGTCCTCCCTTACAGCCTCCGGAGGGAGGGAGTGTGGCCCTGTGACACCTGGATTTTAGGCTTTTAGCCTAAACAGAGCAATAGTGGGTTCGAGGGTGGCTGAGAGGGGTGAGCAGCGCCTTTCTGAGTCCTGGCTACCCTCACCTCCGCCAGAAGCCCTCCCAGATTGCCACCCTGGCTGTGACCACCGTTTAAACGGAGACACCCAGGTGTTTTTATCTGCCTTCTATCCGTTGCCACCAACGGTAAGGGTTGCTGACCACCCCCTTGGCCGTGCCATGTCCGCCCAGTGAGAGCGTTCCCTGCTTGGTCTTTCCTTGGTCTCCGGCACCACGAGCCCCATGGGTCAGGGCTCCATGCATGTGCTCGGTTCCCTTTGTTGCTCCCCTGGTTTCTCAGCTCTCCCCCCGCCCCCAAGCCCCACCTGAGGCCAACACTCACCGGTGACCAGGGTGAAGTGACAGGGGCTGGTCATGGTGACAAAGGCCGGAGTCATGTAGCGAGCCTTCACCCCATCGAGCGCCATGGCGTCCAGGTTGGGGGTGTCCACGTCCTGGTCATAGTTCCAGCGGAAACCATCGAAGCTCACCAGGAGCAGCTTGTTCCGGGACCCCTGCCTGTGGATGGGTGCCCCTGACGCTGGAACCGGGAGGGTGGCCAGAGCCACGGCGAGGAGGACAGCCGGGCCTCCCATGATGGGTCCTCCAGACATGCAAGGACCCAGGCAGGTTCCTGCTGAGGAGCAGAGCAAAGTCCCAGGGTCACTGGGCAAGTCTTATCCTGTGCAACTTTGAAATGAGACTGCGCACGTACCTGTGCCTTAGGCAGCGGCCCCCCGGCCACGTGTCCTTGCCTGGCCCTCGTGCGCATCTGCCTTTATTGGCAGCGGATCTCTCTGGGCTCCATGCCCTGCCCACTTCGTGCGTAAGTGTCTTTACAGGAAGCATGGGGACCGTTCCCGAAGGCCTGGAGAGCAGAACGGACCCACTCGGTTGGGAAAACCTGTGCCGCCACCCCAGCTCTCATAGGAACTCTCTGTCCCTCTGCTCCCAGAGCTCCTGGATGGGAGCCCCTCCTCCAGACCATACTCTGGGGAGGCCTTTGGGGTACGTGGCTCTCAGGCCTGCCTGGGCCAGGGCTGTGGGGTGGGCTGGCCGGGGTCTAGGGTCCAGGAGGCTGGCCTTGTCCACAGGGAGCCCCAGCTTGGGGGAGTGCCTCTTCCCCTCCCTGCCTGTGTTAAGGGGGCTCCTGGGATGGGGCGGGCAGAGATCCAACCTGATGGCCCGATTAGCACCTGCCGTGCCCTCCTTATCGGGCCCCAGGGAGCCTCAGAGGGGTGCCCAGGTGTGGGCGACCTCATTGTTGGAGTTCATCAACAAGGTGGTCAGAAGGGGGGCCTCCCTTTTTACCTTGTGCTCATGGGGAGGGTGGTGCAGGAGAGGGACCCCTGAGTTCATTGTGCAGTTTTCTCTCTGTCTCTGTCTCACACACTTTCTCTCTGTCTCTGTCTCTCTCACTACCTATGAAGCACATTCTGTGAGCCAGGCCCCGTTCTAAGCCCTGGGGACACAGCAGTGAACGGGATAAACGGTGTTCTTGGCTTCTTTCATCACGGCTGGGGACACACAAAATAAAATGAATAAACAAGTAAAACAGTAAAATAGAGTCACCAGAAAGAAATAAAGCTGGGAGATGAGATGGAGCATCTGTCTGGGGGTGGCTAGGAAGGGGTAGCACCAGATCGGTGGTCGGCCAGGGCCTGGTGAGAGGATGATTGTGAGGGAGTGATTCCGGGGTTCGCCAGCCAGGGGAGTGGGTCGGGGCAGGTGGGAGAGAGGCAGGACAGGTCCTGGGGCATGTGGCTGTTGTACGGAGCCTGGCATTCTTGTGCCGTGCAGGGAGGATGCCATGGGATTTTTTTTAAAAAATCATTTATTTATTTATTTTTGGCTGCACTGGGTCTTCGTTGCTGCGCGCAGGCTTTCTCTAGTTGTGGCAAGCGGGGGCTACTCTTGGTTACGGTGCCTGGGCTTCTTATTGCGGTGGCTTCTCTTGTTGTGGAGCACGGGCTCTAGGTGCGCAGGCTTCAGTAGTTGTGGCACGCGGGCTCAGTAGCTGTGGTGCAGGGCTTAGTTGCTCCGTGGCCTGTGGAATCTTCCCAGACCAGGGCTTGAAACTGTGTCCCCTACATTGGCAGGCGGATTCTTAACCACTGCGCCACGAGGGAAGCCCCCACGGGATGGTTTTTTAAACCGGGAGTGACATAAACTGATTTAACATTAAAAAAAAAAAAAGAACACACAAGCTGCTCCATTTGCAGGACGGTCAGCATGGCAAAGGAAGGGAGGTTAGGTGCTCCACAGGGAGGGGACTGCTGGTGTCTAAACCAGGGTGGTGGCAGTGCGAGTGACATATGCAGAGGGAGTTTGGAGGGTTTCCTGGAGGGATTTGCTTCTAGATTGCATGTTGGGGGCATGGAAAGGGAGCAATCAAGGGAGACATTCGGGTTTCCTGCCTGGGCAGCCAGGGTGATGGAGTCTTGCATATATGCCGTCGGGCGATCAGAGGTCAGAGGGCAGGTCGAGGGCAGCACATTCTATTTTGGCCATGTCCAGTTGGAGGTGCCCATGAGAAATTTGACGGGAAGTGTCGAGTCCTTGGTATGTCCTGGTTTAAATTGTCTTCCGCTGCTGACCTGCTGAGGACGGTCCTACCTAGGACTCTGCTTGGCTGGCCAGAGGGATTCTCATCAGGCCATCCCCCGCGTCACAGAGCCGTCAGCAGCCTCCTCTGGGGTGAGGCGGTGGGGACCCCGGGGTGCAGATTCTTGGGGCCTTCCCCCCACCTGCAGAGTCACACCCTGGGGGGAATCCACGCGCGGTGCCGCCCCTCATGATTCTCTCAGATGCTGGAGTCTGAGGGCTGGAGATGGTCCCCCGCGTGGACGCCTACAACCAGGGCATGTGGGCGCTGCCGTGGGCCGGAGTCACGCAGAGCGGTGGTGCAGGAGGACCAGAGGGCAGGCCTTCCCTCACCGAGATCATGGCCCGGAGCTCCGGCCGGTGCACCAGGTACCTGTGTGAGTAGTCGCCGAATGTGGGGCACCACGGTGGAAGTGTGGGTGCCTTAGGAGAGAGCAGCGGGGACCACATTCACATTAGTGCTGGGAGTGGGGACCTGAAGCCTACTCTGAGGATCCAGACCTACAGGATGGATTTAGCTGGGAGAAGAGTGGGCAGGAAAGCCTTCCAGGTAAGGACAGACAATGAGGGTGATGAGGTGGAGGAAGGGAGTGATCAGGCTTGAGGCTGGGAGGCAGGCCTGGCGGAATCTGGATTTTATGTTAGTTGTCTTCTAATATCAGTTCTTATATCTTCTAATATGTATTCTCCCTTTCTTCCATAATAAAATGTCTGCCAAGAAAAAAAGGACTACATTTCCCAACATGCCCTGCAGTGTGGTTTGGCCATGTGAGCATGTCCTGGCCAATGGGTCAAAAGAAAAATGTCATGTGACAGCCCCCAGTCTCCTCCCAGCGCCGGCTCTGCCCTTCTTTTTTGATTCTTTCTCCCTCTGGTACCTCCAGCTCAGAGGCTGTCCCGAGGACTGACGATGAGGGGCTCCCCGGGGGAGGGTACACAGAAGGAGCCTGGTCCCTCAAGGCGTGCTGGGCAGTGTGGCCGAGCCAGCCTCGAATGGCTCAGCCCCTGGGGCACCCTCGAAGGGAGAGTTACACAAGCTCTGTCTTTGCTTCCATTGCAGTTATTTGGGTTTTCTGTCACTCTCAGCAGGACCTATCTTAACCTAATCCAATAGGATAATGGCTCTGGGAGGCCCTGCTGGGTTTAAGCAGGGTGTGTGTGACATAATATGCTGGCTGCTGTGTGGGGGGTCGGGAGGCGGGAGGTGAGTGAGGGGCTGATGCAGTGGTCCAGGGGCAAAGCTGGGGCTGGGGGCGGAGGGGCACAGACCCGGGGTATGTCGGTGGTGGGTGGGTGTGGGGTGTGGTGAGGGAGGAGTCGCTGCTCTGTTCTCACTGCACATCCTTCTTCTGGCCCTCATCGGGGATATGGGAATTCCCTGTCCTGCTCACCCTCTCCTGCTGGCCTGGGTCTGCCCTGCAGGTGGCATGAAAGCTCTGCTTCCGCTCTCAGCCAGACTTGGGGTAGCTCCCCTCCTTTCTTTGGCTCTGTACCTTGCTCACCTTTTGTCACAGGGAGCTCCTTGGCTCACCCTCCATCAGTTTCCTTTTTATTCCCTGGTCTCCTGGAGCATGTCAGCACAAAGAGTGTGCAGTTGACTGTAGCTAACAGTGACAGGGCATCTCTGCAGATCAAGCCCAGGGCTTTATCCACGATCTGATTCAAGCTTTGCAGCAGCTCTTGGAGGCAGGAGTTAGTAATACCCTCACTTTACGGGTGAGGAAACTGAAGCATCGAGAGGTTTAAGGTCACTGAGCTAGTGGAGGAGCTGAGACTTGCGCCCAGGTGTTCTGGCTGCAGAACCCCCCTTGGAACCACTTCTAGATCCCATTGACTTACCAGCCACTTGGGATCTTCTTATCCAGCTTTGGGGGCTGTTGATTTTTTTCGTTAAAGAATAGTGCAGCTGTGAATATCTTGGTATCACTGACTTTTTTCTTTTCTTTCCCACTCACATTATTTCCTTGGGGTACAGTCCCTAGCGAGGGGTTATTGGACAAAGGATGTAAAGGCTACTTGGTTCTTACAATCAGACTGCCATCAGCAACGGGTGAAGTGGATAGTTGCTGATACCTCCTCTGCCCCACTATTTTCATTGGGTTTTATTTTTTATTCCTTTTGGGTAGCTTAGTAGGTGTGTAATGACGTCTTAACCTATTAAGCCCGAGAGGCCAGGAGAGTTTCATGTCACGATTTCTTATCTCTAGCCCCCTGCATACAGATGCTTCATCATCTCTGACCATTGATTGAGTGGTCAAAGCGATCATCGAATCTTAGGGCTTTATTAGTTCTTTGTGTAATTTGCAGCGTATATTTTTGGGAAGATATACTTCTGAAATCTACTTTCCTGTCATTTATGTTTGTCACCTGTAACTTTCGCTACCCTCTTGCATGCTGGTCATTCTTCAGGTAGACTCAAAGCTCCCTGCAGGCAGGGCCTGCTGTATTGTTGTTTGTTATATCCCCAGAGCCTGGCATGATGCCAGCCCAGAGTAGGTGCTCAACGCATATTTATTGAATATGAATAAACACATTTAGAGGGAAAATTTATGCAAGTATCTACCATACTTTCTGGTTAGGCAAAACATTTTAAAAAATAAACTTATTTTGCAATAATTTTAGGTTTATGGAAGAATTGCAGAGATAGTAGAGAGCTCCCATACACCCCATGCCCAGTTTCCCCTGTTATTAACATCGTACATTATGTGGTATTTTTGCACAGTTTATGACCCAGTATTGATAAGTCATTTTTAACTCAAGTTCTTATTCTGTTCAGATTTCCTCAGTGCCTGCCCCAGTGTCCTTTCTCTGTTCCAGGATCCGCCATTACGTTGAGCTATCGCATCTCCTTACGTTCCTCTTGGATGTTTCAGTTTCTCATACTTTCCTTGTTTTTCATGACATTGACAGATTTTTAAGGCGTGCTGGTCAGGGCTTTTATAGAAAGTCATTCAGCTGGGGTGATATGATGTTTTCCTCTTGATTAGACTGGGGTTATGGCTTCTTGGGAGGAAGAGCACAGAGATAAAGCATCCTCTCATTATGTCACGTCAAGGGTACCTACTGTCCACGTGACTCATCACTGTGGATGTTGACCTTGACCATCTGGCCAGCAGAGTGTCTGCCAGTTTTCTCCACCATGAAGTTACTCTCCCCTGCCCTCCTTTTTCATACTCTACTCTCTGGAACGAAGGTCACTAGGTGCTGCCCACACTTAAGGAGGGAGGGGTCGCGCTCCTTGGGAGCGTTTACATACATTTGTCTATTCTTCTGCTTTATTAATTTATTCAATCATTTATATCAGTATGAACTCATGGATATTTATTTTATACTTTGAATTATAATTCAGTACTACTTATTTATTGTGTTGCTTAAATCACCCCAGCTTTGGCCGCTGGGAACCCTTTCAGTTGGCTCCTTCATCACTCTGGCACACCCCATCGTTTGTCTCCTGGAGCACTCCCTTGCTTTTTGGAGCACAGGATGCTCCAGGCTCATCCCGTCCATGTTCTACCTCAGTCCTGGAATCAGGTGTTTCTCAAGGAGCCCTGGTTCCTGTTATTGGAGGATGATGTTAGATCTGGGTGGTGGGCGTGCGCCTTGCTACTGGGGTGTTGATAAAACATTTAAAAATTCACCATCTTAGCTGTTCTTGAAGCCAAGGACTCCCCAGCTGAGTCAGGTGCATGTGCAGCTTTGAGAGACAGGGCTGATGTACTCCTCTGGGTGCAGCGTTTATGGGCAAACCAGGATCCATGATGGAGAGAGGTCCTGAGGACCCCCCCTTGAGGACACAGAGGGATGCGTGAAGTGGTTTATTTGCTGCTTTTCTTGTTTAGGGGGCCCTGACCCAGAGGCCTGGGGACCGGGTGGATTTGACACGTGTACAGGTGGTGGTGTGCAGCACACATGTAACCCTGGCCCCCTGAGCAGTGCATGGGGCTCAGGTTGGGGAGAACAGGCCTGCCCAGCCCTGTGCTCGGTTTCTGCTGGGGAGAGGGACATACCAGGCATTGTCCCCATAAGGTCAGCTTCCCGGGTCAGTGCCACCCTGTTCTCATTCACGACCTGGTATGAGTGAATTACATTGCAGTTGTTTCTGTGTCTCCCCTGCTAGGCTGTGAGCGACTCTTTCTCCCCGCCTCCTGACACACAGTAGGCATTGCGTGGTTCTTGATGCATGAATGAGAGAGTACGTGGATGAGATTAGCAGGTCGGGGCCACTGCTGTGGCCTTCTGGTCCTGACCGATCTCCTTGCTTCTCCTTTGTCTCCTTCTAAAAATGGGAATCTCTCTCTCCCTCTCTGGTCACCGTGCCCCCTGGGCTGTGCTGCCTGCCAAGGAGCCTTGGATGCCCTGGGGGGTAGTGGGTGTAGAAGCAGGGGTCCTCCCGCCATGGGCTGTCCCCTCTGTTGGATGAGCCCTGGAGGTCAAGGGCCCACCTCCCGAATTTCCACAGTGATGAGTGCAAAGTTGGGTCTGGGTGGGTCTCTCCCAGCTGCCAGTTTGTGCTCTTTCAGGGAGAGTGTGGCGTTGCCGGCACACTGCTTCTGGGGATGCTGAACGAAGAGCAGCACGGTTATACAATTTAGCTGGAGTGGAAGGTCGCCATCAGGCGGGACCTGGACAGAGAAGAATTTGACTTGGGGACTCGGTGATGACCGTTCCTAAACAGGGTCCAGGATGCAGGTGGTTGCTGCGTTCGTCATCTTGGGACGTGGTCTGCGTGAACTCCTGGCTTGGGGGCTGGAGTGGGTACTCCATCCTCATGTCCCTGGAGAGGGGGGTGTGGGCTGAGCCATTGAGCCTGGGACAAGTGCCTGGAGAGCAGCGGGAAGCCACCAGGAGCCACACACAGACAGGCCTGGGCTTCTCAGCTGTGCCGCCGGGAGTGGCCACATCCTTTACGACAGTGGTTTACGTGGGAGGGAGACCATGGTCCAAGTATGGCGATTCCTTCTCAAAGGGCTGCTTTGGCCCGGTGGTGCTGTGGAGAGAAGGAGCAGAGAGAACTGGCTTCCTCCCCTCTCCCTCCTGGAGACCGCCCACCATTGGCACCCTCCAGTGTCATGGCAGGCGGTCACCCCTTCTTGCTGAGGCCGGGACCTGCCTGCTGACCGTTGTTCTGATTACTGACCTGACCTTCCCAACTGGGATTTTATTAGTGCAACAATGATCCACTTTATCAATTGCTATTGCCTTTTATTACTTCTCAGGGCCTTTATCTCAGTGGCCACCTCGCCTCCTGGCTAAATGAGGCTTAATATTTTAACAGGATTATGTGCTGTGGTTAGCAGTACTCTCGGGGGACTCCGGGCACTCCCCTCACTCAGAGCTTCTCCCCGCCCCACGCAGGCTTCCCTCCTGGTATGCAGGGAGGTCCCCCGCGGAGATGGGGCTGCTTGTTCCAGAGCCTGGGATGGGATGGGATGGGGGAGGTGGGTGGGAGGGCTGGGTGGGGGACGGTTTGTCTTGAAGAGCAGGTTAGTCCTAGGGTGGGGCCAACCCTGCAGGGTGAGGTCCCTGTAGAGACTGCAGACTGTTTCCTGGGATCAGCGGGCTTGACCACCATCGGGGAGAAAGGAGGAAGATGGAGCCAGAGCTGTGGAGGGAGTAGATAGAGACAGAGATGGGGGGAGAGAGAGAGAAGGAGAGGGAGAGGGAAAGGGAGGGTGGGAGGGAGAGGTTAGGAGGAGGGCTGCTTTACTGACGCTTACTTGCCCACGTATCTCAGCCCCCTGGGTTGGAGTGGATCACAGCCTCTAAATTTGCCAGCATCAGACCTTGATCTTTCTCCTGGAACAAGATTTCACTTTCCACCCAAGTTTTATAACAGCAAGTCTGCCCCCTCTCCTGTTTCCATCACTTAGAGGACAAAGCCCAGGTTCCCAGGCAGGGCTTTCAGGACCGGTGCTCGGCCCCCGAGGGTCCCCCAGTGTCCTGTCGGCATCACTGTCCTTCCCCGGAGCCACCATCTCCTTCATAAACTGAGGGAGGGCCTCTTCTCTGCTCCGGGCCAGCCCTGGTCCCC
The DNA here is from genome assembly GCF_002837175.3 of Physeter macrocephalus. Taxonomy (NCBI): domain Eukaryota; kingdom Metazoa; phylum Chordata; class Mammalia; order Artiodactyla; family Physeteridae; genus Physeter; species Physeter macrocephalus. The sequence continues at coordinate 124,067,102 of NC_041227.1, forward strand.
CTACCCCCATCCCCACTTGGGGAGCTTCTCCCCGTTGCCCCAGGCAGAGTTGGGAACCTTTGGGGCTGTCCTTTGTGATTCTTCTGTTGAACCACTTGTCACCTTTTCTGAAATTATGAGTTTGTGGGTCTGATTTCCCCATCACCGGGCAGTGGGTCCCTGAAAGGACATGTCTGTACTGTGTTCATATCTAAGCACGTGGAGGTATCAGAGTGTTCATGGAGAGAGGGATGGATGGGTGGATGAATGGTTGAGTAAGGGAGCGGGGAGGTGTGCCGGCTGCTCTTGGGCTGGCCTTCTCCTCCCTTTGGGCTGGGGAGCCTGACAGACCCAGCAGGAGACCCCAGACTCAGCTCCCACGGGGCCCTACTTGAGGAGAGAGGGGCCCATCACCCTTCCTTCCTGGAGGTCCAGCACTGGAGGTGTGAGGGACATGGAGTGGAGGGGGGGACACAGGAGGGCTCAGGGCCTGGGCCACCTCCAGGATTTGACTAAATGGCCCCAGACATTAGGTACTTGCCTAAGACTGTAGGTCAGTCTAGAACTGGGCCCTTACATCGTTGAATTGAGGGACAACACCTTCTCTGCCCCTTTCTTACTTTCCTCTCCTCCCCAGTCTCCTAGACGTATGGAGGATATATTTTAAAAAATAAATAAATAAAGATTTGTTTTAGGTTTAGTCATTTTAGATTCACAGCAAAACTGAATGGAAGGTACAGAGATTTCCTGTATACCTTCTGCCCCCACTCATGCATAGCCTCCCCATTATCAACACCCCCCACCGGCACGTTTGTCACAATCGATGAATCTGCATGGACACGTCATCCTCACCCAAAGTCCACAGTTTCCATTCTGGTTCACTCTTCGTGTTGTATCAATACATTCTATGGGTTTGGACAAATTTATGACATGTATCCACCATTATGGTATCGTACAGGGTAGTGTCACTGCCCTCAGAATCCCCTGGAGGGCAGTTTTCATTCCAGTTTCTCTATGCTGACTCCTGCAAAGAGAGTTTAGGCACCTCATACCCATTAGGCTGGCGGCATCAAAACCAAACAAAACAACACCAGGAAACAACAAGTGTTGGTGAGGATGTGGAGTGCACTGTGTACCACTGTTGGGAATGTGGTATGGTTTGGCTGCTGTGGAAAACAGTATGGTGGTTCCTCAGAAAATTAAAGTGGAATTCGCATGTGATCCAGCAATCCTTCTTCTGGCGACGTACCCCAAACAATTGAAAGTAGGATCTCAAACAGATACTTGCACACCCGTATTCATAGCAGCACAATTCACAATAGTCAAAAGGGGGAAACAACCCAAGTGACCATCAATGGATGAATGGATAAACACAACAGGGTCCAATATTCAGAAATAAACTTAAAATGGATTAAAGACCTAAATATAAAACCAGATACTGTAAAACTCCTAGAGGAAAACATAGGCATACCACTCTTTGACATAAATTGCAGCAATATTTTTTTGGATCCGTTTCCTAAAGTAAAGGAAATAAAAGCAAAAATAAACAAATGGGACCTAATTAAACTTAAAAGCTTTTGCACAGCAAAGGAAACCATCGACAAAACAAAAAGACAACCTGCTGAATGGGAGAAAATATTTGCAAATGATATGACCGATAAGAGATTAATATCCAACATACATAAACAGCTCATATAACTCAACATCAAAAAAACAAACAACCCAGTGAAAAAATACGCAGAAGAACGGAATAGACTTTTTTACAAAGAGGAAATGCAGATGGTCAACATGCACATGCAAAGATGCTCAACATCGCTAATCATCAGGGAAATGCAAATCCAAACCGCAGTGAGAGGGCTTCCCTGGTGGCGCAGTGGTTGAGAGTCTGCCTGCCAATGCAGGGGACACGGGTTCGAGCCCTGGTCTGGGAGGATCCCACATGCCGCGGAGCAACTAGGCCCGTGAGCCACAACTACTGAGCCTGAGCGTCCGGAGCCTGTGCTCCGCAGCAAGAGAGGCTGCGATAGTGAGAGGCCCGTGCACCGTGATGAAGAGCGGCCCCCGCTTGCCACAACTAGAGAGAGCCCTCGCACAGAAACGAAGACCCAACACAGCAAAAATAAATTAATTAATTAATAAACTCCTAACCCCAACATCTTCTTTAAAAAAAACAACAACAAAAAACACAATGAGATATCACCTCACACCAGTAAGAAAGGCTATCTTCAAAAAGAACACAAATAACAAATTCTGACAAAGACGTGAAGGAAAGGAAACCCTCATACACTGTCAGTGGGAATGTAAATTGGTGCAGCCACTGTGGAAAACAGTATGGAGATTTCTCAAAAAACTAAAAATAGAACTACCATATGACCCAGCAATTCTACTCCTGGGTATATATTCGAAAAAACCAAAAACACTAACTCGAAAAGATACATGCACGCCAATGTTCATAGCAGCACTATTTACAATTGTCAAGATATGGAAGCAATCTGAGCGTCCATCGACAGATGAATGGATAAAGAAGATGTGGTAAACATATATATACATACACACAATGGAATACTACTCAGCCATAAAAAAGAATGAAATTTTGCCATTTGTAACAACATGGGTGCACTTGGAGGGCATTATGGTAAGTGAAATAAGTCAGACAGAGAAAGACAAATACTATATGATATCAATCATATGTGGAATCTAACAAAAACAACAAACTAGTGAATACTTGGAGGGCATTATGCTAAGTGAAATAAGTCAGACAGAGAAAGACAAATACTATATGATATCAATCATATGTGGAATCTAACAAAAACAACAAACTAGTGAATATAACAAAAAAAGAAGCCGACTCACAGATATAGAGAACAAACTAATGGCTACAAGTAAGGGGGGGTACATACGAGGTGGGAGGGGGTGGGAGGTACAAACCATTGGGTGTAAGACGGGCTCAAGGATGGACAACATGGGGAATAGAGCCAATATTTTGTAATAACTGTAAATGGAAAATAACCTTTAAAAATTGTATAAATTTTTTTAATAAAAAAATAAAAACAATCAAAATGAAACAGAATAAAACATGGTCCATCCACACAATGGACTCTTATTCAGCCATAAAAAGGAAGGAAATTCTGACACAGGCTGCAACATGGATGAACCTCAAAGACATTAAGTGAAATCAGCCAGGCGCAAAAGGACAAACACTGTATGATTCCACTTATATGAGGTCCCTAAAGGGGTCAAATTTATAGAGACTGAAAGTAGAAGAGAGGTTACCAAGGGCTGGAGGGAGGGGAATGGTGAGTTATTGTTTAATGAGGACAGAGTCTCTGTTTTGCAAGATAAAAAGAGTTCTGGAGATGGGTTGCAACACAATGTGAATGTAAATTTTATGTTTTGTGTATTCTACTCCAAGTGAAAATTAAAAAATAAAAAGATCCTGGAATCTGAGGACCTTTCAGAGAGGTCAAGAATGTTAGGGGTGATTTAACACTAGGTTTAGAGAATTCTAGATTCTGTCTTAGAGACAGAGGGGTGATCCTCTAAAACATGGGAAACCCCAGAGAGGCCCAGCTCTGTGTGGGGGACTTCGATACAAAGATAAGAAAGATGGGGTCCTTGCTGGAGGGCAGACACATAAAATGAAATCACAATAATAAAACCGTTGTCTCCCCCAAATTTAAAAATAATTAAAACAATTTTAAAAGTTCAAAACCAACTTAGGAGATCATTTTGAAAACAATTCAAACATATTTCAGAAAATCTGGAAAATACAGAAAAGCATAGAGAGGGAGATGGAAGTAATTTTAACGCTCACAGCCCAGGGGGCCACAGCCACTAACCGTCTTTGCCACGCACATCATAAATGTTATTTTTGATTCTGTTTTTCTCCTTTTTTTAAAAAAAATGTATGTATTTATTTATTTGGTTGCGCCAACTCTTAGTTGCGGCAGGCGGGCTCCTTAGGTGTGGCATGTGGAGTCTAGTTCCCTGACCAGGGATCAAACCCAGGCCCCCTGCATTGGGAGCACAGAGTTTTATCCACTGCACCACCAGGGAAGTCCCTGTCTTTCTCCTTCTTAGTAGTGTTTTGTGAGTGTTAAGTGATTAAACAGAGCATTTGCAGGCCAGTGAGGCAATGTGACAAGGACTGTGATGAGGCCTGCAGGATGGGGTGTGGGGTGTGGGGTACAGGAAACGATTCCATAGGTGCAGCCCCCATGCTGAGCTCTGAGGAGTCTCGCCTCCCCCAGGCTCCACTGGTCCCGCAGGCCCAGAACCCGGGGTCCTGATTGCCTTTCAGCAGACTTTCTGTGAGATGGTCAGCAGCTGCAAAGCCCTGGATTTAAGGCATGATGTGAGCGGGGGAGCCCCAGCCCCCCTCATCCATCAGGGCAGGGCCGTGAGGGGCAGCGACCACATTTGGGGGGTGCTGGAGGATGCTCGGTGCTCTTGTGGTTGTTTTTTTTTTTCTTTCTTTTTTTTTTTTTTTTGCGTCATGCGGGCCTCTCACCGTTGTGGCCTCTCCCGTTGCGGAGCACAGGCTCCGGACGCGCAGGCTCAGCGGCCATGGCTCACGGGCCCAGCCGCTCCGCGGCATGTGGGATCTTCCCGGACCGGGGCACGAACCCGCGTCCCCTGCATCGGCAGGCGGACTCCGAACCACTGCGCCATCAGGGAAGCCCTCGTGGCTGTTTCTTTTCACCGTTCGGGGTTGCTTCTTAAGCCTCCAGAGTCTGCCACCCCACTGCCCCGCAGACCTCTGCCTGTCTGCAGCCCTCACCTGGCTAGAGTCTTCCCCTCCTTGGCCCCTTCCCTTTGTTGGCTCCCTCCCTGGGCTCCAGCTGTTGAAGTTGAGCCCCTGTCTCCTTGCTCTCACCTTCCCCGCTTCCTCCTGCCCTGCCCTCCGTTAGCTATTCCACACCACGCCCCTCCCTGCTCACACATCACTCCATCATTTGTTCCGTGACAGCAGCTGCCCATTAAACGAGAATTAACTCCCAGGTGCTGGCTGATGGAGGTGATCAGACAGTGAGGTCTGCTCGCCTTGGAGAGGGGTCTCGGGCTGGCGGGCCAGGCGCCCAGACTCAGCTCTGGGAGTCTTCATTCAGGGGCCCCGGGGGGCTGCTGGGAGCTGCCAGGCAGGGGTGTGTGGCCCTGAGCCCTCCCTGTGCTCTGGGTGATGCCCCGTGGTATCCAACGCTTATTGAAGAAGCTTGCTTTCTACGGCTCTGGTTAGCATAAGGGAAACTGCCGTTTTCGTGATTCCTCCCTCTTCACCGATAGACCGTGGCTCTGAGAATCTCAGAGGGCCTGGGACACTGGCCAGGATTGGGAGCTTGTCTGCTGGGCGGTTGAGGGTGGCTGGGGTCAAGGTTCTCTCTGGAACAGGCCAGCCGCTCCTGCTTCCTCCTGCATCTGTGAGGTGCCGGGTGGCTGGGGGGTCGGCCAGGCACTTGCCCTGCGTTCCCACTGAGGACGGACCAGCAGGAAAGGATTTGGTCACCCTGGAAAGATGCAGGTGGGACCTTGGGCAGGCGGCTCTGGGCCCAGCACCCGGGTCTAGCCCGACTCTCCGGGCTGGAGGTCAGCCGGGCGGGGAGGAGACCTTGCTTGTTAACGCAGGCTGCCGGCCTCCGTGGCCTTTAGGTCCTGGGGGCACAGTCCCCTCTGGACACATTTTCCAGTAATTCCTCCTGCTGCCGCCTTCATCTAAAACTGCTGATTTGTAACAGCTGGGGAGAGGGGAGCAGCCGAGCTGCTCAGCCTGTGACCTGGGTCACGATAGGCCAGTCCGGCGGTGGACAGCTAGCTGGGGGACCAGCTCTCTCTCCACCGGGGACCCTGCAGCCTGCGTTGTCCCTTCAGCCCCAAGAATCTATCTCAGGGATCTACCTCTGCTGGGGCGCCAGCAGCCCCCGGGGAGGCCCATTGCAAGGGGGGGATGATGAGGCACGAGTGGTTCCTGCCTCCGCCGAGGGGCTCCCGCATCAGAGTGGCCTTGGAGCAGCGGCCTTCTCCCAGACAGCAAGGCCTGAGCGGGCATCTCCCCTCCCACCTCCTCCTCCGGGTGTCAGCCTCGCCTTCTCAGAGTGCCCTCAGGTGATGCATCAGCGTGGGGGGGGGATGGACAGGGGGTCAGCAGCAGCCTCTGCTAGTTGGGGCAGGAAGTCACATTTGCTGGCAGCACTCCTCCCTTCCCACCTGGATCCCCCCAGTGACCCCGAGGCTGCTCAGTTCCTGACTGCCTGGGGGGGCAGCCAGGACCCTCCCTTTTGTGACCCCGCTGGCCAGGTCTGATCAAAGCCTTTGTCCTGTATTTGGCTGAGCACCTCCCACCCTCCAGGAACCCACTGCCTGGGACCCGCTCTTCTGATAGTCACAGCATCGTTCAGAGCCCCTCGGCCTCCACAGAGCTCATCTACTGGGTGTTTTTTTCTTCAGACTTGCTCTGTCATTGTCGCCTACTTGTTTTGGGTATAAATCTTTTTCCCTATTCTCTTCTTAGAACTCCAGCTGGTCTGGTCCTCTGCCACCAGCCGTGGTCTCCAGGGCCACTCAGGACTGAGGCCTAGAATTTTCCAAAGGGGTTTTTCCTGAGTGTGTTGGTGTAAACGGTCTTCCTCTCTTGCCCCAGTGGCTGAGATCTGATGGTCAGGGGGAGAGAGGGTGTGGCAGCTCCGGGGGGCTGGGCCACGGGGCAGTGTTTGAGGTCTATCTCCTCCGCTGGCTCCCAGAAAGCACCTGGCCACCTTAGCGGGGTGGGGCAGCGGCTCTAAGAGGCACGAAGATGGTGGGGTAGGAGTGGCAGGTGCTGAAGTCCGGAGTCGGCTGTGGACTCTTCCAGACACTAGGCAAAGGAACACGACAGAGGATGTGTCTGTTCATCAGCCTGTTATCACAGAACCTTCTCCCGTAAGACTTTCAGAGGACCTGCCATCTCCAGAACCATCTGTTTTATAACTATTTGGATGCTGTTTATGCCCTGATAATGAAGAAGGGACGTATCATGACAGATAAGGGTCTACCTTTGGCCATGATGGGCAGATAGGGGATATCCAGCATGTCACGGCCAGGCCTGCTCCTCCCAACTCATCACCCTTATCTGGGGACAGGAACAGTGTCCCTTTCGTGCAGTGAAAGTCCTTGGGAAGGTAACCACCTTTATGTGGTCCCATGATTGTCCCCACCTGCCCTCCTGTCATAACAGCCTTGTTGATAGTAACAGGCTCCATGTCACAGGACACTGGGTGATGACTGGAGGTGTGTGGGCTGAGTTGGGGATGCAGAGAGATGAAATCAAGAGCCTGCACTCCAGGCAGGGAGGCAGGGCCAGGGCCAGAGAAGGGAGGAGAGCATATGTGCGGGGCCCTGTCTCCCACGGGCTGCCCGGTCCGGGCCTCTCGGGGTCGGTGGAGGGGCTGGTGGGGGAACAGCTCTGTCTCACAGAGAATTAGTGCAGCCTGCCCAATGCGGGTTTGCCCCTGCACCCTGTCAAGGGTGGAGGCCAAGGAGGAAGGGAGGTGAGGAGCGGAGGGAGGTCGCTGATGCATCACCTGCCCTCAGACCACCAGGACGACCTTCTCAGCCCCTCTAGCTCCCTTGAGTCCAGCATTCAGATGAGCCTTGCAGAGTGCATGAGCTTCCTGTGGCTGCTGTAACAAATGATCATAAACTCAGTGGCTTAAAATAACACACATCATTCTCTACAGTTCTGGAGGTCAGAAGTCTCACTGGGCTAAAATCAAAGAGTTGGCAGGGCTGCCTTCCATCTGGAGGCTCAAGGGGAAATCCATTTCCTCACATTTTCCAGCTTCTAGGGGCCGCTGTGGTCCTGGGCCCATGGTCCCCAGCTATGTTGCATCCTTCCAACCTCTGCTTCTGTTGTCAAATCTTCTCTGACCTCCCGACCTCTTAGAAAGACCTTTGTGATGATGACACTGGGCCCACCTGGATCATCCTGGATATCCTCCCATCCCAGGATCCTTAGTCACATTTACAAAGTCCCTTTTATTATATAAGGTACCATATTCACAGGTTGCAGGGATCGCGATGCGGACATCTTGGGGGCCATTTTTCTCCTGGCCACAGAGAGGGAGTGTAGGGGCTATAGCTCTGGGTGAGCTCCTTCCCCAGCACAATGTTGAACTGGTTCTGAAAGTCCACGAGGGGTGTGGAGAGGATGAGAGGCACCCAGGATGCTTGGTGGGGGCCCAGTAGGAACTCCCCCCCAGGTGCCCAGCCCTGCAGCGAGAGCTCCATGGGCTTGTGGGTACAGGAACCATAAAAGAGCAATGATGACACCATAGGCTTTCCCTCCCCCAAACGAATATTCCCTGAGCAAGAGAGAAGGTGGGGGTCAGGGATACAAGATGAGTCAACTTCTGCAACTTCTAAAATTTCTACAATGCCAGGTGAGGTTTGTAGGAGACAGGACATGTTTTTCTTTCAATTTTTTTTTTTTTATAATGTAAGTTTTCAAAGTACTTAAAGATAGACTAGCACAATAAATTCTCATATGTGCATTCCCCCAGTTTGACAATTATCAAGAATCATCACATTAACTTCATCTATTGCTGTTTTCTTGTTCTTTGCTGTTCCCTTTGGCTGAAGTATTTTCAAGCCTGTAGCAGACATTCTGTAACTCTGCTCCGTCAAACGTCAGGATGCAACTCTCCAAACATGGGAAACTTTGTGACATACTTACAGCTCCATTAGCGCAATGTCGTAATTCCTTAGTATCAGCTAATGCCCTATATATAACCAAATTTCTTTGATGGTCTCAAAAATACCTTTTTGCAGCTGGTTTATTTAAATCGTGTTCCAGACAAGGGCCACAAGTTAATTTAATTGTTGTGTCTCTTAAATCTCTTAATGTAGATCAGGACCCCCTCCCCAGTTCCACCAGCCATGACTTGCTGCAGAAACCAGATCTGCTGTCCTGCTGAATGTCCCACATATTCTGGATCTGATTGCATCCTACTGCTGTCACTTCATCCCCACCCTTTCTGGAAATGGGAGTTTAGCTCTGGAAGCTTCATTCAGGCTTATCTTTCTGCCAGAACCCTTTGTGGCTGGGGCTCTGAGTTTCACTCGGAGGCACACCTGTGATGCTAAGATTGGCCAACAGGTCCCAGAGCTCCTTGGTAGCGTCTTTCATCAATGGTCTTATCCATTCAGGACCATTTTGAGAAATAATTATTTCACGAGAGCTTTTGCAAAATGGTGATTTCCTCATGGTATCATCGTTTTACAATGAGCAGCTACAATTCTGTTAAACCAACCTTCCCTTGTCAACTAGAGTTATCAGGTTATCCTGAAATATCGTTTAAAAAGGGAAATCATTAATTCTTTTTCTTTTAGTGAACAATTTTTGGAGTAGCGAGTTGGGCCCTACTTACTTCCAATGAGTTTCCCATGAGGTTTTGTTTTGGTTTGTCTATTCCCCCTTTTCCTGTATATTTTTCTATTTTATGTGTTATGTTTGTTTCAGCCAACTGTGTTCACTATACTCTTAGGCTTGATTTGCCCCTCTTTGGCCAGGGATTTCTGATTTTCCCCCTCAAAAGGCAGGCCACAGGTGACTGTCACATCAGTGGTGGGAGGAAGGGCGATTCGCTTGGACAGTGGGTGACAGACATGCCCACGTTGGGGAGTGGGCTTGCTGACCGGAAGCTCTTTCTTTGGGGGGTTTATTTTCCTGCCTTGTTTGAAGTGCCTGGGTTGGGCCCTCTGATAACGAGCCATATCTAAGCAGAATCCGATTAGAGGGCAGGGGGTTCTGATAGTCACAGAGCCCCCCTGGGAAAAGGGGAAGAATTCCCAGACTAAAAATCCCAGAACCGGAAAGAAAACGCCGACTGGCTTTGTAGTCTCCGATGTGTCCACCAGGTGGAGCTGTCCAGCCACGGCTCCACCGGCTTTGGTCTCAGCAGCCGGCCGGGGTCTCCCACACTTTGTCCCCACTCAGTGCCACTGCCCACTCTCTCCGGCCAGGCTGGGGGAGCCAAGGGAGGACAGAGGCTCCTGTGCCCTGCAGGGTGTGCAGGGGTGGGTTTGGTGGTGCTGTCCCCAACCTCGTGATGGTGATAGCTGCAAAGCTGGTTTGGTTCCCTCGCCCCTCTCCCCCCACCCGGAGACTCGGGCTCTCCTCCACCTGCTCCTGCACGGAAAGCAGACATCTGCGTGGTTATCTGACTGAGGCTGGTGGGGACAGGTGGGTGTCACTGAAGTGAGGTGACGAGTTGGTGGGTGCACTGGGGGTTTGAGGCTCTGGGCCCAGACTCCTGCCCCGGGAGGGAATGGGGAGTGGTCCAATACGGTGGACTTCGGGAAGGGCACCCACCTGCTCCAGGATGTCTCGCGGTGAATGGTGTGTCAGCTGGAAGGCATCACGCTTGGTAAATGGAAGCTCTTCCTGGGGGTCCCGCAGGAGGGTCGTGAAGCGGGTGATGGTGCGGCAAGGCCCCATTGGCTGCTTGCTCCTGGGGTGGGGGAGGGGACACAGCAGCAGTTGGCGGCTCTTATCCTCCGGTCCCTCGCCGTCCTCCCTGTTGGGTGCTCGCCTGGGGGCTACTTCCAGGATGGGGAGTGGGGGCCTGTGGGACCAGACAGAGCGGCTGCCCTCTGTGGCTTGCAGTGTGGACCTGCCTCCGTGTCTGACCCACCAGGAAGACCCCAGGCACAGCCAGGGGCTGACCCTCCAGCAGAGAGCAGGGTAGATGGCCGAGCCCTGATCATGAGGGTGGGGGGCGTGCTCCTCCCCTCCTCCCCTCCCTCCTCCCCAGGGAGGAGCCAGCCCCTCTCACCAAGGACAACTCTCCCGCCCACCATCTCGTCTGTGGAGGAGCAATCATGTCACACAGTGAGGGGAATCCTGGGAGGAGGCGGGGATGGGGTTCACGGACAGGGGGTCCTGAGGCGGAGGGAGGGGCTGAGGTCTCATCCCGTCACCCAAGCTGACCTCTCAGGGTGCTCGTGCTGCAGCTGACACTCCCGGGCTCGGCTGCCGTCTCCCAAGGGCCCGAGATGCCCTGTGCCCAAGGTGGGTCCCCACGAGAGGCCCTGCCATGGATGTTGGTTTCCTCTGAGCAGATGATGGGGGGGGCGGGTTGGGGTCGCCACGACGGGGCCTGCACTTGGCTGTGGGCCTTGGGGGCAGAGCTGGGGCTTCTGGTGTCCTGCTCCCTCACCAGCCCAGACTGGGCCCCGGATGGAAGTGGCTCTTCTTCCTTCTCAGGCCCCTGGGGTCCTGGTGAGGCGAAGGTGCTGACCAGGGACCTGGAAGAGCGAGCGGAGTGGGGGCTGAAGGTCTGGGTGAGGGCTGCGGTCAAGGCCTCTCCAGCAGGGATGCCTGAGGAGCTGGACTCGGCCGCGCGGGCCTCAGGGGAGCAGGAGGACGAGGTGGGGTGTGCTGCCTCCTCCAGGGGCAGAGCCGTCTGTCCTCCCCCCTCCGCCACCCCCAGTCGCGAGGCAGGGTGTTGGAGGTGCCCCCTGCCCTGGCGGGGCTCTGCTGTCCCCTTCCCCTTAGGGGTGCCAGATGGGGCTGGTCCGAGGCAGTCAGGTCTGGGCTCTGGCTTCTGCCCTTTCCCCTCCCGAGGGCCCTGGTGGAGCAAGGAGGAGGGCCAAGTGGGCTGGGCAGATGGTGGGCTGCAAGGAGAGGCTGCCCGGGCAGACGGGCCGACTGTCAGGACAGATGGTGGCCCGGGCAGGGGTCCGGAGCCTGGCCCTTCTGTTCCAGGCCCCTGGTGGGGCTTTTCTCGTCCACCTGGGGCTGAACTGGGATGACACCGAGGGGTGGCTTCTGCCCAGGTTTGCTCATGTCCTGCTGGGTCATCTGTCCCCGAGGCTCAGGGCTGGGTGTCCCCTCCTGGTGGTGATCCTCCTGGCAGCCAGCACATGGCCGTGCTCACGGAGCTGGAGGGATTCCCAAGGGTCCCGGCGCCGCCCGGGCAGAGGGTGTGGCCCGCCCAGGGAACAAAGGTGTTCATGGCAGACAGGCTGAGCGGCTCCCGGAACCCGCAGATGGAAGTCGCGTCTGTGCTCACTTGTCACCGTCAGCCAGCCCCATACAGCGGAGGTGTGGGTCGGGGGAAGAGGGGCCCCGCAGGCCGAGGGATCGCCCTGGTCGGGGGTCGGGGCTGCTTCTCGGAGGAGGGGGAGGTGGGGCCCACGCAGGCTCCAGGGTGGGGCGGAAGCAGGCAGGTGGGCAGGTGGGGGGGCTCCTGGTGGAGGGAGAAGCCAGACCGGGAGGCGGAGGGTCCGCTCGAGGGTGGTGGGCGGGAAGGCCCCAGGGGTCCCGCTGAGGTGGTGGAGTCACCTCCCTGACCTCAGTCCTTAGACCCCTGGGTGGGGGCGTCACAGCGGTGTCCCGAGGCCTGCGCACACCGCGCGAATTTATCACCTTATATTCTTACGCTGATAATGATAACCCAAAAATATCTTCTTCTATTTTTTTTAACCAATTACAAAGAAAAATCTTTGCGGCCACTGTGTGCCATCAGCAGCTGTTTCCTGGAGCAAGACAGGGCACTGCTTTTGTGCTTTCATCACTGCAGGGGAGCTGCTCCTTTAAAGGCCAAGGGGCAGGGACCAGGGAGGGGCGTGTGGGCCTCAGGGGGTGAAGGAGAGGAGGTATGACAGGGTCAAGATTGCCCTCCAGGGCTTCCCTGGTGGCGCAGTGGTTGAGAGTCCGCCTGCCGATGCAGGGGACACGGGTTCGTGCCCCGGTCCGGGAAGATCCCACATGCCGCGGAGCGGCTGGGCCCCTGAGCCATGGCCGCTGAGCCTGCGCGTCCGGAGCCTGTGCTCCGCAACGGGAGAGGCCGCCACAGTGAGAGGCCCGCGTACCGCAAA
>NC_041227.1:124080036-124084745 GCF_002837175.3 Physeter macrocephalus
CGGAGCCTGTGCTCCGCAACGGGAGAGGCCGCCACAGTGAGAGGCCCGCGTACCGCGTACTGCAAAAAAAAAAAAAAAAAAAAAAAAAGATTGCCCTCCAGAGGTCACTCTGGACGCCGGGTGGAGGGTGGTCCTGGTGTCTGCTGCAACGGCCTCTCCAAGGAGCCAGTGGAGGGCTCAGGGCTTGGGCGGCGCCTCCTGCCCGGCCAGCGGGTGCGATGTCCTTCCATGCCCAGCTCTGGGGGCTCAAGATGCCCCTTCAAGGCTGGGGCTATGGCGGCTACTTGTTGTCCATGGCGTGATTCCTGTCATCCTGTTTCCTGAGTTCCTCCTCAAACACAGGTATCCCGGAGACCTTGGGTATGTCACTCACTCTCTCTGAGCTTTGATTCCTTCAGCTATAAAAGGGGGATTGTAGGGTTCCCAGCTACACCCTTAGAACCCTGTCCGGCACACAGCTGGCACTCGGTATTATTTTTATTATTGTTGTTGTTATTGTCTTTATTTTATTTTATTGACGTGACATCCACAGAACCTAAAATAAACCATTTTAAAGTGAATGGCTCACAGTGTTGTGAAACTACCACCTCTATCTCGTTCCAGAACGTGTCATTGTCTCAAAAAGAAACGCTGCGCCCGTTATCAATCACGTCCTACTTGTTCCCCCGCCTATCCCCTCACTCCCACCCCCCGACAACCACCAATCCCCTTCCTGCCTCTATGGATTTGCCTATTCTGGGTACTTCCTATGATGGAATCATACAACATGTGGCTTTTGTGTCTGGCTTCCTTCGCTTCGCACCGTGTTTTCAAGGTTCATCCATGTCGCAGTGTGTGTCGAACTTCCTTCCTTTTTATGACTCAATAATACTCCGTTGTATGAAGGGACCACGTTTTGTTGATTCATTCATCCGTCGATGGACATTTGAGCCGCTTCTACATTTTGGTACAAGGTTTTGAACACCTGTTGTATTTTTTCATATGAAGTCCTTCACAGATTTCGCAGTCCTCCTTGCGGGGACCCAGGCTAATTTCTCCGCATCGTTCCAGTTTTGGTTGATGCGCTGACGAGGCGAGCTCCCATTGCACGTTTTCACATCTATTATCTGGGCCCTTCCCAAGCGTAACGACAGCATCCAGGCTGCCATGTTGTCGCGAGGCTTCCGCCTCGCGGGCTGACTCCCTGCTGCCTCGTGCTGCAGATGGGGAAACTGAGGCACGGAGAGGCTCAGTCACTGCCTACAGTCTTCTGCTTCCCCTTGTGTCTCTGAGCCCTCTCCCCTGGGCCTGGCCCTGCCCTGGTGTCGTGGGCTCCCCATCGGGCACAGTGGCCCTGGATCACCCTTTGCCTTCTTCCTCTCCTCTCTCCACCTCCACTCTGCTCCTTCCTGGCCTCTGTGGCCTTTCTCTCCCTCCTCCTTCTGCCTTTGCTGAGACCTTCTGGGATCATCCTGGAACCCCCGTGGGGGTCCCTAGTCCTGCAGGCGTCTCTTTGGGCTGTGGATGTTGCTCATATCTCCTTTAGACCTTTGGTTTCCAGAGCAGATGCAGATCCTATGTCCGGCCTGTAGATGCTCCAGTGAGTGTGGCAGTCGAGGGTGTGTCTTATCCTCACAGGGAGGAGCCCCAGGGCCCTTCGTGCCCAGAGAACTCTGCAGAACCTTTCCCCTAGGGACAGTCTGGGGACAAGTGGTCTGGTGCTCCTGTCCCGTGGCCTTGCTGTAATTGTAACTGCTGTGATAACTCACGTTCCCATTTTATGGTGAGGACCAAGGTGGCCCAGGATCCCTGTAAGGTCCTCACAGGGGGCTGGTACCTGACCTGTGTCTTTGTGGTTCCGGGCCTGGGCTGGGTGGAACCAAGACCCTGAAAGTGCTGCCTGGGACTCGGAGGGACCCGGTGGGGGCATAGAGTGGGTCCAGGGGAAAGAGGCCCAGGGGCTCGGCTGGCTCTGCTGGGTCTGTGAGGGAGAGAGGGAGCTGTGTGGACCAGCTTCAGCAGCCACTGTCCCCGACCTCTCTTTTTCGTGTGGACTGAAAGAAGGTGACACGCTTTTCTTGCTGAGATCCGGAAATCCAAGTGTAAGTTCTCACTCGCTCACGAGGGTCTTTGCAGGCCCCTGGAAACAAGTGAAACACGCACGTGGTCACCCACACACCCCAGGTGACAGGGAAAACGGTGCTCACTGCCTGCCAGGCTTTGGGCAAGCCCTCTATCACCCGCTGCACTCTCATGGGACCCCCCTGCAGGGGGCGCCCAGAGAGGTCACACGGCTGGCATGCGCTCTCGAATCTCTAGGAATGGAAGCTCGGGGAGCTCCATCCCTTCTCTTGTGGGAAGGCCCCTTCCCGGCTGGGGATCTGCCCCCCTCCAACGGGCCCCAATACCTCTTGCGGACTCTGAATCTTAGGCAGAGGGTGCCGCCTTGACTCGTACCGGCCAGTGCTGCCGCAGCAGCCGACCTCCTGGGGACACCTGCACACGTCCTTCCTTCGGTGCCACCCGCACGTCCACCCCAGCGTCTGGCAGTCAGCAGTTCTTCCGGGCCACGGGGAGCTCAGACCGTGGCGGTGACAGCTGGTCCCTGGAGGGGGAGAAGGGACACCCCGGCTGCCACCCGGGGTTGAGAGGTCCGTTGCTGGCCCTGGTGTCCTCTGCCGGGCCCTTTCCTGTCGGTCCTGTTCACCCCGCATTGATTACCAGCTGGGCCCTTTGCTTCCATCCCATTTTCATGGCTAATGGCTGTGCTGACACCGATCTGCTAAGGGGGTGTCTCAGTCAAGCACCTGCTTACCGTGCCTGATGGCGGCTGAGGCTTCGCTGCGCCAGTCCCCTCCCCCGCCATGTCCCTCTAGTCCTGCCCTTCCCAGGACCCCCTCCCTGAACTTTGCCCTCCCCCATGCCCCGTCTCCTCTCCTCAGGCCCCTCCAGAAGGAAGAAGGAGTATCCATGAGCCCCCGCCCCCCCAGGGAGAGAACTTCTCCCTTCCCTTCACACTCTTCCGGCTGGGAGGAGGACCTTTCTAGTGGAAGCCTCAGGGGAGGGAGGGTGGGTCATGCTATTTCATGGGCCCCCCCCTTAACCTTGGCCTCAGCCTCCCACCTACAGACTTTGCACCCCAACCTGACCTGGGAGGGGAGACTCTGCCTAGGGCCTGGCTCCAGGAAAGTCTCCTCCCTTGGATGCCCTATCATAGGGCCCTGGGGCAGGGTGGGGACGCCCCCGAAGATGGTGCCGGGTGGCCCAGGGGGCTGGGTCCAGGCTGGGCAGGCAGGGGCCAGCTCCTCGCCGGGGCTGAAGTCCCTGGACCGGACACAGCTTGTCTGCGGGCCTGTGGAGCTCCCCAAAGGAGTGGGGAGCTTCAGTGCTCCCCCTCCTCTCCTGCTTCCTGTCTAGGAAAGCTGGATTCCCTGCCCCAAAGGAACCGGCCAAGGAGAATGTCACTGAAGGACACAGTCTGGTAAAAGTGCCCGGCCAGCAGGCCAGAGGCCTCTACTCCCTCCCACCCTTAGCCAGGGACCCCTGCCTGCCCTGCCCTGCTCTGATTCCGGGGCCCAAGATGGGGTCTTGGGGCTCAGGGAGTCGGGAGAGGCAGTAGGGTCTCCCAGATTTGGGGTTGCAGTTGCCACCTGGCCCTGTGCAGCTGTATATCCTCGGCCCCTTCCAGAAGCCTCTCAGCCAGGGGGACACTCCAGCCTGTGAAATACCCTAAGGACAGCATTGCAGGGAGAACACCTCTGGCACTGCCTCCAGCCAACCCGCTCATTCCGATCCAGGCAGGGAGATACCGCAGAGAAAACTGTGTCCCTGAGAGGGCGAGTCCAAGTGAGTGTGGCCCAGAGTGTCTGATTCCGTGGGGTGATGGGTGGGGCCTGAGATTCTGCATTTCTAATGTCTGCTGCTCCTGGGAACCCCACTCTGAGAACCACATTAACTGAACTCACAGAGCGTGCTCATGGAAAGTTTTGCCTTTTTAGTAAAGACATCAGGTTTCATGTTTTTCTTGTTTCAAGCTCTACTGGAAATAAGCCAGTTCTAAGACGTCAGAATGGGCGGCAGGGGTGTGCGCTCTCTGTCTTGGGGAGGCCTGGGGTCTCGCCCTCACAGGCAGGCTGAGAGTCAGGGGAGATCTGCTTGCTGCTTGCGGGGGCCTCCCTCGGTACCCTCTGCACATTCCGTGGGGCGTGCTCCCCTCTCACAGCATCACCAGCCCTCACATTAGTGGGCTTAAAATATTTACGTAACTCAGCTTTTTGCAAATATTCCTTCAGTTATTTCCCCTCTGCTGGGAACATAAACTGTGCACACGCTGCAGCACACGCTGAGATGGTTGGGTGTTAAATAATACAATAAAAAGCCTGTGAAGGCCAGACAGCTCCGCGCGGGCAGGGGCTGCCGGCCTGGTCGCTGCACTGGCAGACAGGCCTCCACGGGAGCTGGACGAGGCCCCCTTGAGCCAGGCGGGGAGGGCGCAGCCCTGGGTGTTGTTCAGCAGACAATTAAACTTACATTTCCAAAGTCTTCCCTTAACCCTTCCAGAAGCAAGTTGCAAGGACCTTGGGGAAAAACAAGTGAGAAGCGTTTAAAAATGTACCATTCCTTTATATATTAATACCTTTTTTTTTTTTTTTTTTGCGGTACGCGGGCCTCTCACTGCTGTGGCCTCTCCCGTTGCGGAGCACAGGCTCCGGACGCGCAGGCTCAGCGGC
>NC_041227.1:124084830-124106136 GCF_002837175.3 Physeter macrocephalus
GACGCGCAGGCTCAGCGGCCATGGCTCACGGGCCCAGCCGCTCCGCGACATGTGGGATCTTCCCGGACCGGGGCACGAACCCGTGTCCCCTGCATCAGCAGGCGGACTCCCAACCACTGCGCCACCAGGGAAGCCCTATTAATACCTCTTTATTGAAATGTTTCCTTTTTTATGGCTTTTTCTGACAACCATTTTGCTTCCCATCTCTCCTGGAGCCTCTGCTCCCCGTCCCTGAGGCTTTGCCAAAAAGCCCCAAATAGAAACCTGTTCCAGTTGGTCCAGGGGCCGCTGGCTTCTCTGTTATTCATGAATTGCTACCCGGCCCCATCCTTCTTGTGAAGCTGGTGATCTATAAGCAGATGAAGCGCTGGAGCTCAAACTTTGGGGGGAACCGACTGGGGAAAGGGGTTTTACCAGGAACTTGGGGGCTGTTCTGCCCTGACTCAGGAGGGCATCTTCCTCCTTTCCTGACACTTCTTGGGTGTGCAGAAGCACTGTGTTTTCTTTTTTTAAAAAAAATAATTTATTTATTTTTGGCTGCTTTGGGTCTTCATTGCTGCGCACAGGCTTTCTCTAGTTGCGGCGAGTAGGGGCTTCTCTTGTTGCGGAGCACGGGCTCTAGGCGCACAGGCTTCAGTAGTTGTGGCACGCGGGCTCAGTAGTTGTGGCTTGCGGGCTCTAGAGCACAAGCTCAGTAGTTGTGGCTTGCGGGCTCTAGAGCACAGGCTCAGCAGTTGTGGTGCATGGGCTTAGTTGCTCCGCGGCATGTGGGATCTTCCCGCACCAGGGCTCAAACCCATGTCCCCTGCATTGGCAGACGGATTCTTAACCACTGCGCCACCAGGGAAGCCCTGTCACTGTGTTTTCTTGTCATTTCAGAAGGTTCTGTCCCCTGGGAACCTGCTGTGGGCAGGGAGGGTTGTGGGGAGACCGAGCCAGAGAGAGAGATGAAGAGAGAGATGGAGAGACAGAGACAGAGAGGCATAGAGAGACAGAGAGAGATGTGAGACTCTGGGAAGGCAAGGGATTAATCTGAATCACCAACTGCGAGGTGATTAACGTGTGCTATTTAAACAAAGCAAAACAGCAACTCTGCTTTCGCAGTAAGATAACTCCATTGCGTGCGTCTCTTCCAGCAAAGAAGCCACATGGCTTCATAGACTATTTTAGGTCTTCATCTAAGAGACATCGTGGGTTGACTTCTCCCCACCGACCTTCTGCCCACGGACCCGTCACATTCAGGAGGCCTAGGGTCCTAGGCAGGTTGAAGATCAGGGCAGAAGCGGGGACCAAGGCAGGAAGTTCCTGGGACTGATGATGAATTCCTGGAGGCCGGATCAGGCTGCAGGAGAACGTTAGGAGCCAGGTGGCAGCCGGAGCCCACTCCTCCTTCTTCGTCCGCCTCCTTGCATACCGGGTGGCTGTCGGGACCAGCAGACTGGTGGTGGCGTTGTCCCACTGCTGGGGTGGTGGGTAGGTGTGGGCCGGGTTCTAGTCTTGTCCATTTCCACTCCTTGACTGGACTCCAGTGGAGCCGTAATGGCCACATCAGTCAAATCATGTCCGAGTGAAGAGGTTTCCTCTCATCCACTTTCTTTTTTTATTTTATTTTATTTTTCTCTCATCCACTTTCTGTGGGCTAGTATCCCCAATTGTGCTGGTGGCCCTTCCTGGTCCTGCTGAGCTGGGTCCAGGGGGTGGAGGGGGCAGCAGGACTGTCCCTTGTGATGTCCCCACAGGGCCAGACCAGGCTTGGCCACAGCGAAGTTGTACATGCGGGCATAAAATGAAGGAGATGGTGAGATTATGATGATTTAAAATAAAAACTTGAAGCCTAGTGTAAACGTACAGCTGCCACCTTCGACAACCCCCAGGTGGGATGGACTCAGAGCTGTTTGGCCTGGGCCTAAAGTTCCCAGTCTGAAGTCCGGTGGATGCTGTGCTGGGTCTGAGACCTATGTGAGCGTTACTTGAACTTCTCAGAGCTGCTGGGGCCGAGGAGAGAGCAGAGGATGCTCAGGAATCCACGGCAGCTCCCCGAGCCTGGGGGGACAGTCACCCAGGTGACGTGCAGGGTCCAGAGCTCAGGCAAGGTCTGACTTCAGTGAGGGGAGAGCCTGCAGACTCGGGGTCCCTTTGCGTGCACGCTCTCTGAGTGTGTGCTGGCTCTCAGCCACGTGCCTGCGAGGTTTTACCTCCCAAAAGACAAAAGCAGGAGGGAGGGAGCTCTGAGGTGCCTGGGGCCCAGGAGGGGGGCTCTCAGACCCACAGGTCTCCCCGCATCCCCACTGCTTGCATCTGCCTGGACCAGAGTCACCTGCAGAGACACACAGGATTCATCACCCCAGTCATCCGGTGTCTTCGTTAACCTGCTCCTGTGTGCGCCCCACGCTGGGGCCTCCCCTTCTGCCTGCCCAGCTCCTTCAGGGTCAGCTCACATCTGCTGTCATCCGTACAGCTGCTCCCGACTGCTGGGCCCTCCCTAGCATTTCCCCAGTCTGCCCTCTGGCCCCCGACTTCGGGGCCTACCCCTACGTCTGCCTCGTCTCTCAGCGAGATGGCAAGGTCGGTGAAGATCACGGCTCTATTCCCCATAGCCCAGCATGGCACTGGCCTCACACACAGGGTCACAGGACTGAATGCCATGAATGTTTCTTCCCTGCCTGTGACCTCTACCTCCACATGATTCGGTGACAAGCCACTTCCACGAGGGAACACTCTCACTGATCATTTATTATTTAGCCACCGTCTGTGACTCTCACAGATGTTAACTCCTGCGATCCTTGTAGCGGCCCCAAGGAGGGAGATGCATTTTGCAGATGGGGAAACTGAAGCCTAGAGAAGGTTTGAGAGCGGCGAGGACCACGGACCTGGGGAGGTTTGGGGAGGTTTGAACCCAGCGGTCTGCGCCCAGGTTCTCCGTGATCCCAGCGCGTCTCTCGCGTGAGCAAGAACTAAAGAATGTCTTATTTATTTTCTTGGCTGGGCATCTTTCCCATGTTATTGCTTTTTTAATTTCCTGCTTTCTCAGAGGAGGCCTCTGTGCCCGCCATCTCAGAAACGTGCCCTCAGCCCGGGGACACCAGCCTTGACGGTCAAGGCCCTCAGGCCCCCTCCCCGCCATCTGCGCGTTTCCCTGGGTTTGCAGCCAAAACCAGGAGGCTGCTGTCCAGGAGGAGGACGGGTGAAGCCAGGGGTGCCTAGCTCCTCCGCACAATAAAATGCAGATTTCCTATTAAAAGGCAAATCTTTATTTCAAAAGGTTGAATAGGATGCGACTTAAAAAAAGATTTCCAGCTGGTTAAATTTAGGGCAGGGGATGAGGTCCAATGCGCTAGTGTTCCTGGCCGCGGGCCCGCGGCAGAACCTTTGGATGGGAAATTGGAGCATTTTCACTTTCAGTGCTTGAGTCTTGGTATTTTTTTCTCTCCCCCTGAGTCGGGCAAACAAATGTTGATAGCCGTGTTGGCCAGGGCTGTGCTTACTTAAAACACGCTATTTCGGTTGGGTGGTGGCCAATTCGAGATGGCCTCGTCCCAGGTCTCACCCTTGCCACACCGTGGGCAGGAAGCGTCCATTACTGATGGCTTTCTCCTTCCAGTGACCGCCGGCACCCTGACCCAGATCTGTGCTTCTTAGCCACAGTCACATGTTCCTGGCCCGTCAGGGCTCCTGGGGGAGGGAAGAGTTGGGGAGTCGTCCCTGAACCCAGTCCCCCAGACAGGCTGGTGACCATGGGCCAGTCACACGGCTTCTTGGACCTTGCTACCTGGTCTGATGGCAGAAGAGCTGGACTAACCCATCTCTAAGGTGGCGTCCATCTCTGACATGCTAAGTGGGCTTCCATTGTGGGGTCAGCCCGGATGCCAGCCCACAGAACCCCAGCAGTGGAGGACGGCCCACGGGAAGCTGGATGGGGCAAAACCCTACCTGTGGGACACGAGGCAGGCGAAGCTGTGTGAAGGGGGAAGCTAGGGCAGCGTGCATGGGTGTGCGCGTGTGCATGCGTGGGTGGGGGACTGGGTGATGTGGGAAGACTTGCCTTTGAGGGTCTCACAGCCCAGAGCCTCAAGAGGGAAGCAAGTGAGGAGGGGCCACCTGCCTGGGGTGTTGGGAATATTGCGGCCTTTTCAGAGCAGCCGGCCAGAGGGAACTGGCACGGCCGTGGCCCAAGGGTGGCTTTTCTCCCTCCTCCCCCTCCTCCTCCCCTCTTCCCCTGAGTAGTGCTGAGTAGCAGCACTCTGCTGGTTGCATTAGTGACCAGCCTCAGAGACCAGAGGCCCAACTCAAAGGTGTTCTGGACTCTGCACGGGTCTGGGTCTGGGAGCCCCACCCTCTCCAACGCCCCTACCTCTGAGTCATGCTGGGTTTCTCCTGGGGGGTCCAGGACTTTTTCCCTGTGCCCTGTCTCCCCTTTCTCGTTCTCTGGACTGGAAACTCCAGCCCGTGGGCCCCAGGCCCCCGCCTCCCGCTCCCACCTGTCCTGGCCCCTTTCCTTTAGTCTCCGTGCTGGACATGAAAGCAGACGGATGGGCACAGCGTGATATTAGCACCAGAACCTAATTTCACAGCATTTTCGTGTAATACTCCATAAAACGGAACAAATGAGCTGTGGTCCAAATCCATCTCATTATGTGAGAGGGGCTAGCAAAGGCAGCCGAGAATCCAGATTTGGGGTTGGTGCTAAATGTTGGGGCACTAGAGGTATCGTCAAGGGGGAGGGGAAACAGAGCCTGAGAGGCAGGATCCCATGTTACCCGAGGGGCAGGTGGCAGGGCAGGAAGGGAGGTGGAGCCCACCAGGCAGACTGATGGCTCAGCCCTCAGGACCACCTGCAAGGAGCCTTGTCCTTGGACGGTCTTTCCAGACGGAGAGGGGAGGCTGGCCCATGGCACCCCCTCCCTCTGCCAGAGGTTAGCCATCCTGAGCCTGGGCACTGTGGGTGCCGAGTGGGGACCCAGGGTGTCCTCCTGGGCCAGGTGGAGGGGGCACCCAGGAGGGAGCCCCACCTGCCCTGTGGGTCAGGTGGAAGGAGGAAAGGAGGGGAGAGGGGAGACGCTGAGTAAGGAGGGCGAGTCCAGGTCCGGGGGGAAGTTGAATGGCAGGCGAGCCTTCCCGCAAGCAGCTGGGCCACACACGCCATCCAGCCCAGGTCAGCCCAGGGGAGAGCAGCGTGTCCCAGGCCACATGAGCCTCCAGGCGGGAGGATAGACCCCACAGCCTGAGATGATGTTCTGGTCGGGTGTCAGACGCAGAGATGGTCTGCAGGATGGGCCTCGAGGCAAAATTGGGAGGATTGGGGGTGGATCCCCATCAGCTGGTTGGGGGGCACCTTCCTGGCTCTGAGGACAAGCCTGCAGCCCATGCCCTGCCCTTTCCCCCTCCCCCTCAGTGCCCTCTGTCCCATTGCATTAGCTTCTTGCCTTCCCCATTTGCTCCTTTCTTGCGTGATGAAATATGCCTAGACATCGAAGTGTAAATAATAAATAAGCAAAATGTGCCTGTGGACCCACCACCAACTCAGAGGCACAGACAGGTATCCTGGCCTTGGGCCCTGCTGCCCCCCCACCTCCGTTTTATTCCCTGTCCCAAATACAAGAACTCTGCCCTGAGTTTGGAATTGTTCATTCTCTTGCTTTTCTTTGTGATTTGAACTCTTCTGTGTCTAGGTCTAAGCAGCATATTGTTTAGTTGTGGATTTCTGAGCTTTACTTGAGCAGAGTCTCGCTGTGTGATTCCTCTGCACCCTGGCTTTTTTTTTTTTTTAACTCTATGTTGTTATTTCTGAGATTCATATATAAATGCAGTCCATTTCTTTTCAGCGCCGTGTAGAATTCCAGTGCGTGAGGGAATGACAGTCCTCCATTCTCCAGTTGGCGGATATGTTTTTAATTATTTCAAGCAACGTTGCTGTAAACATTCATGTTTCCTGGTGAACCCGGGCAAGAGTTTCTCTAGAAAATTGGCTAAGAAGGGGGGTTTCAGGGTCTTAGGGAGGTGCGTTTTCAGCTTCATGAGATGATGACGAATTGTTTTCAGCATGGCTGTGGCACGTCCGACCACCGGCAGTGTGGGATTGATCAGTGACCCACACCCTCGCCAACTCTTCATACTGTCTCATTTAAAACTTCTTGATGATCTGATGTCGGTAAAATGGGACCTCACTTAGGTTTTAATTTCCATTTCCGTTACTAACGAGGTTGAATATAGCATCACGTTTTAAAAGACATTCACATTTCCTCTTATGAAATGCCTTTTTTGTCTCTGGTCCATTTTCCTATTGTCACGTGTTTTTTAAAAGTTGATTTTTGTGAGTTCTACACACATTCTGCATAGGAATCCTTTGTCACTTATGCATGGTGTAAACACCTCCCAGATTGTTGCTCATTTTCCCACTTCCTTGTCTTTTTTGTATAAAGTTTAAAATTTTAATGTAGTTAAAAATGCTCGATTATCTCCTTTATGGGTTTTGATTTTTAAATTTTTTAAAAAAAATTTGTTTATTTATTTATTTTTGGCTGCGTTGAGTCTTCTTTGCTGCACACGGGCTTTCTCTAGCTGCGGCGAGCGGGGGCTACTCTTCGTTGCGGTGCGCAGGCTTCTCATTGTGGTGGCTTCTCTTGTTGTGGAGCACGGGCTCTAGGTGCGTGGGCTTCGGTAGTTGTGGCATGCAGGCTCAGTAGTTGTGGCTCTCGGGCTTAGTTGCTCTGCAGCATGTGGGATCTTCCTGGACCAGGGCTTGAACCCGTGTCCCCTGCATTGACAGGCGGATTCTTAACCACTGCGCCACCAGGGAACTCCCTGGGTTTTGATTAAAAAAAAAAAGACTTTCTTATTGACTACAAGGTCATAAATCTTTTCTTTGAAAAAATTTAAAGTTGTGTGATGCACACTCGTGGTGTGGGGTAGGTGTTCAATTTCATTTTCGAAATAGGGTAACTCGGGGCATTCCCTGGTGGTCCAGGGGTTAGAACTCTGACTCTCACTGCTGAGGGCCTGGGTTCAATCCCTGGTTTAGGAACTAAAATCCCACAAGCTGCGTGGTGCAGCCCAAAAAAGTAAAAAAAGATATAGGGTAACCAGGCATCCAAGCTCCGTTTCCTGAAGAGTCCACCTTTCACGGCTCATCTACTCGTGAATTCTCATGACCAAATTTGTATCAGCGTGGGGGCCGCTCAAGCTTGAAGGCATCCCCTGGGCTCTGCTTGGTGCTACTGGGTCAGTGTGACAGTTCTTCTATTTCCAGATTGGGAGAGTCTTACTCTATGGTGAAGTGTGTACTTATTTGCTTTTACTCATCTTTCTATCTCTCTCCTTCTCTCCCTCAACTCTCTCTCCTCTTTCTGTCTGAATCTCTGTCCTGCATTTCCATTCTCTCTGCCTCTCTCCTTTCTGATTCACATATTTCAGATCCCTGTTTAAAACGGGACGTCTCTTTAGTTTTAGATCCAAAAAAGTTCCCATCCCATTCATGGGAGATCTGCTGCTCTACAGCCTGGAGTCTAGCTTGTGGGATATGAAGCCTGAAGCAGAATCCCTCTGCTGAGCCATCTTCAACCAGCTTCCTGAGATCAGCCATAGACCTGTCAGAGTATGAATAAATTCTTTCATAAGCTGCTGACTCTGGCGGGTATTTTGTTACACAGCATTAAGTCAGCAGCAGCTGACTTATGCACTGCACCTAGAAGAGGGGTGGCATTTTGAGAAGTTGACACTGGGGAGAGAGATGAGGGTGTTCTAAGGACTTGGGGAGGGGGAGGACTATGCAGAGGTACAGATGTAAGGAGATATGAACTCTGGCTGGGGGGGGTGGGTAGGAGGGAGACTGGAGAGGATCAAGCAGGGAGCAGTGGGGGGTTGGAAAGGCACATTGGAAGCAGGCTGTAAAAGCCAGTGGTGGTTTCAGAGATGACACCCTACCTCAGGCATCCTCCTTTTTTATCCTTTTAATTTGAGCTTGCTCCTGAATTGCCATAGTACTTGGGAGCTAAATATTTTCTCTGGGATGGTTACGGGTGCCTGCTGCTTGCACCCCACGGAAACATCTGGAATGTTTCAGTGAGAGAGATATTCTTAGCACATCCAGGCTCTGAGCTTTAACTTGGTTCTGGTGCCTCAGCCTTCAGCTCCCCTACATGGGACCAATCCAAGTGGTCTCTTAGGAGCCCCCTTCCTAGATGCCCCCACTACAGAGTGTGAACACAGAAGGAGGTGCCAGGATTGGTGAGTCGCCCGGAGGGAAGCAGGAAGGGCTGGAACTCTGGGCACGTGGCCTGTGGAATCATGACTGACCGGGACAGAGTGACTGGAAGCCATTGGACTGTGGCCTGGGCACATGTCTGGGGTCAGATGGCTGGCTGAGGGCGAGAGCTGGGGCTGGAGGCCCTCCCTGCAGTAACAGCATCATCCAGAGGAAAAGGCTGGGAGGTGGGGGGAGGAGGGGAAACAGCTTCTTTTACTATCGGTTTCCCAAGACTCCTGATCCAACCTGAACATCATTAACCCAACAAAAGCAACAACTGACACAGTAAAAATGTTCCAAAGATAAACAGCGCACATCCCCATCAACATGTTAATTAGGGCTCATTAACTGCGAACAAGC
Organism: Physeter macrocephalus; assembly: GCF_002837175.3. Lineage (NCBI taxonomy): Eukaryota > Metazoa > Chordata > Mammalia > Artiodactyla > Physeteridae > Physeter > Physeter macrocephalus. Next base: position 124,093,433 of record NC_041227.1, read on the forward strand.
CCCGTGCAGCCCGAGGAGGCAGCAGCCGCTGGGAGGATGTCTCCAGAAGCTTCTGTCTGCCCCTGGAGACCTGAGTGCGCTCCCATCTGCCGGGACCCCCGGGCTGCCCAGCCTTCTGCCACAGTCTGCACAGATACCCTGCACGTCCCCTCCTGTTGGGCCTTCTTGTTTGGTGGCTTGGTTTCTGTCCGTGCTGGGGTCTGATGTGGACATGGCAAACACAGCACCACAACATAAAATCCACTGGAATGGTTTGCTAAAGTGGCAGCAACAAATCGGAAGAGTCAGCTGCTCACAGCCGCCATTCCCGGGTCATGGCAGGGCCTGTCAGCCAAGCCCCTTGCCAAGCTCATGTCACCAGATGAGGGCAAAATCTATCTGGAGGAGAAAAAAGGATGTAATTTTTTCCTGCCCTACTCATTTAAATGCTAGCTGTAAGATTAGCTCCACTTAGAGCTAAACAAAACAAGAAATCAGTGCAGCCTGGATCAACTGCCTTTTAATTATTATTACCATTATTTGCACCTCTAAACGTGTAATGATCAAAGATGCCTTCCAAAAGGTTCTGGATACCCTGGAAGTCGTGGTGATCATCGTTTTATAGGGCAACCAAGAGATGCTGACCAGAGGGCCCAGGCAGAGCTGGGTTTAGGGTCAGCTCTCAGGCCAAGGAGAGAATTTTGCTGAACTCCCTTCTACTGGACTCTGTGGATGCTGCTGCCGCCCCCTAAGATCTGAGTCGCCCCCTCCCCAGCTCTGCCGACTTGCAGCAGCACCCTCTATAGAGAATTACCCGCCCCCCCCCCCTCCCCGTGACCAGCAGGGCAACAGGAGGTGCAAAGGACTGGTCCCAGGGAGGGAGCGACTCTGGTGGTCCCGCAGGACCAGGCTGAAGCTAGCTGGCCTTCTGCTGAGACCGTGACTTTCTCGGCCCCACATGGTTCCCTCCCTCTTGTTTTTTCTCCTGGGAACCCTCCCTCAGAATCCCACTCCCCACCAAATGGTGAGGGAATAGCCACCTTGGGCATTCCTTCTAGGGCGCCCCACTGAGGACCCCTCAGGGACCTCTCTCAGTTTCCAAACTGCATGCAGTCCTCAGTTTCCCACTCCAGGTAATGGGCGAATGACTTCTTAAGGAAAATGGATGCTAGCAATAGTGATGATCTCTGTGATTAACCATAGTGATACAGGAATTCAGGGCTTACTGGGTTGGCTCAGTGCAGAGATCAGTTATAATCAGTGCAGTGCCCTGCAAGGTCAGCCCTTTACGGGTTGCCATGCCTGCTGCCTTCTCTTGGTTGTGAACGTCTGGCAGAATTTGCTTTATTTTTCCACCTCAGTTGCAGTTTCTTTTCATATTAATAAAAGATTGAAGTCAACTAATTTAAATTTTATTTTTAAATTTTATTTTTTAAAAAATTTATTTATTCTATTTATTTTTGGCTGTGTTGGGTCTTCGTTGCTGCGCGTGGGCTTTCTCTGGTTGTGGTGAGCTGGGGCTACTCTTCGTTGCAGTGCGTGGGCTTCTCATTGTGGTGGCTTCTCTTGTTGCAGAGCATGGGCTTCAGTGGTTGTGGCTCGCAGGCTCTAGAGCGCAGGCTCAGTAGTTGTGGCACACGGGCTTAGTTGCTCCACGGCATGTGGGGTCTTCCCGGACCAGGGCTCAAACCCGTGTCCCCTGCATTGGCAGGAGGATTCTCAACCACTGCGTCATCAGGGAAGCCCCTAATTTTAATTTTAATCCAGAAATATGTATTTAAATTTGATACACAGATGGATTTTTAAAAATTGGGGTGAAATTCACCTAACATAAAATTTACCATTTTAAGGTAAACAATTCAATGGCTTTTAGTGCAGTCACAATGTTGTGCAATCAGCACCTTTATTTACAAAGCATTTTCATTATCCCAAAAGGAAACCCCATCCCCATGAGCAGTCACTCCCCACTCCTGCCTCCCTCCAGCCCCTGAAACCTCTAATCTGCTTTCTGCCTCTGTGGCTTTATCTGTTCTGGACAATTCATATAAATGAAATCATACAATGTGTGGTGTTCTGTGACTGGCTTCTTTCACTTAGCATAATGTTTTCAAGATTCATCCACATTGTAGCATATATCAGTGCCTCATTCCTTTTTATGGGCTGCGTAATATTCCATAGTATGGATGTACCACATTTTGTCTATCCATTCATTGGCTGATGGACATTTAGGTTGTTTCCACCTTTGGGATATTGTAAATAGTGCTGCTGTGAACAAGCATGTGCATGTATTTGTCTGAGTATCTGTTTTCAAGTCTTCTGACTATATACCTTGGAGTGACATCCTGGGTTGTATTGTCATTTTATGATTAAGTTTTTGAGGAACCACCAAACTGTTGTCCACAGTGGCAGTACCATTTCACATTCCCACCATCAATGCATGAGGGTTCCACTTTCTCCACGTCCTCTCCAACACTTGTTTGTTCTCTTCTTTCTTCCTTTCTCTCTCCCTTTCTTCCCTTTCCCTTCCTCCCTCACCCCTCCCCCCCACCCTTTCTTTAATCCTAGGAGATGTGAAGTGGGGTCTCACTGTGTTTTGATCTGCGTCTCCCCGATGATAGTGATGTCTTTCCATGGGCTTCTTGGCCCTTCACCTGTCTTCCCAGGAGCTGTCCTGCTGTCCACTTCTCTCTTCCTGCTTCCTCCCCTCGTTCCTGATCCACAGGCCTTTCCTTGAGCCTACTGGCCCTCAGTGCCCCCTCTGTCGTGGGCTCAGCCTTGAGTGACATAATGTACATTTCAGGAGGTGTCATCTTCCTGCTCCACCCAGTCCTGGGTCACATGTCCCCTCCCCTTCCCAGCTCCTCCCATCATAGAGCTGAGGGTGGGGGCTTTGATAGGGTTTCCCCAGAAGAAGACCCTGAGATGCATGCAGGTAGTTTACCTGGGGTTGCAAAGCGCATGGGTCAGGGTGAGAGGAGGAGAGGAAGGCAGCCCCTAAGGGGGATTATCAAGTCAGAGGCTGATGTGTCTCAGGGTTATTCCACCAGAGGGGAGGGGAGCTGGAGGTCTCATACACCAACCCCCAGTCTCTGAGGGCTGCTCCCTGGGGATGTTCAGGCCTGCTGCCTGGGATCCGAGGTGGGGAGGGTGTGGACACAGTGGCTCTGAGGGCTGGAGAAAACCCTCAGGCAAATAAAGGCAGGAGTTGGCATTTAGAAGCTGGGCCAGCACGCACTGAAGCTGTGGGGCGAGGGTGGGGCATGCAGAGAGTCTGCTATGTGGGAGGCAGATTTCAAGCAAAGTGACACGAGTGAAGATTCAAACAAGGTGTGTTCAAACCTAGTGCCATCACCCCTTTCCTGGCCCTGCCCACCTGTGTCCAAGTCCTGCCCAGGACAGGAGCCAATAAGAATCAGATGCGGCTTCCACTGGGGGCTACACCTCACCAGCAAGTGGGGCCTCACGTTCCTTCTTTGCCCTCAGGCTCAGAGGATGGGGTGTCGTGGCCGGGTGGGAGCTGACCACGCGGAGCTGGCCACAGCTCTTCTGGGTCATCCACATGCCTGGGCGGTGGATCGTGACAGAGCGCCCCGGCTTTTGAGGACGCACCCCGGCCTGTCAACACGCTCAGAAATGGCTCTCTGGATGTGACCGAGACAGAAGCAATTTCCAGGCACCCGATGTGGCTGGCCCAGCTGCCTCAACCAAGAAACGTTTTCACTTGTGTCTGTTTTATTCCCAAGGGAGCACGGCTCTGAGGCTGGCTGGAAGGGAGCCCCTGGGATAGACGAGCATCCAGAGGCTCTGGTCTCTGAGACTTGTTCTTCTGCACAGGGGAAGGGATACAGAAGCACAGGTGGAAGATGCTTTTTCGAAAAGCATGAAGGCCGGGGACAGGGGCCTCGCTTCTTCTTCTGCTGACACATTTCAGTTGGTGCAGCAACGTAACGGGTATGCGTGTGTGTGCGCGCGTGCGCGCACGCGTGTCCCAGAGTTTCAGGAACCGAAGGGGTGCCTGCAGGCTGGGGCATCGTGGGTCTTAAGCAGCTGGGTGGCATGAGCCTGGCCGGCAGCCCTGGGCGTTTCTCTTGACCGCCCGGCTCTCTCTCTCAGTCCACAGCCTTGCCTTCCGTCCTCATCACCATTGACTGTGCTTCAGGATCCTCCCAGGGATTTAAATTTACAGAGCTGGCTGGACATGTTACAAAGCAAGTTGGCTGGCAGTGGTGAGCCCTGACTGTGACCTTCACCCTGGAAGGAGGCTGCGTTGAGCTGAGAGCGACCTTTTCTCCCCCCATGAAGAGACTGAGATCCCTAAATGCATCCTGGCAAAAGGGCCCGCTGCCTCTTTATCCTTAAAATGCAAGTCTGAGAGCAACACGCTCTGCAGGGGTCCCTGTGGGCAGGAGACTGTGAGGGTGGGCATTGCCACTGTCTTGGGGTTGGAGGATGGCCCCTGCCCCCTGCCCTAATCCCATCGATTTCCCGCACCTGCATCTGATGAGATCTGCGCAGGGATCAATACACCTGCAGTCCTGTGAGTGAACGCGGCGGGGAGCGGGAGGCAGAGAACCCATGGCTTAGGGAGACTAGCATGCAGGCCGCCCTTGCAGTCAACAGGAAAAGCTACCCTCTGGCCAAGGCTGCACCCCAAAGACGGGACATGAAGAGCACAGGTCAGCCAGGCACAGGTCACTGGAGCCCAATGGACCAAAAGTGGTTGTGATCAGTAATTCACTTGGGCGGGGACGTCCCCCGTAGTCCCCGGAGCTGGGCTCCAGGAGCCCATCAGCCCCTGAAGGGGGTGTTTCTCCTACTTGCTGGACCTGCAGGTCCCCAGGGGAGCCTGGGCTGGGAGGAAGATTTGAATTCCCTCTTGAGGAACCACGAGAGTAGCAAATAGCTGTCGTCATCTTCTTTCCACGGCACGGGTTGACCCCACCTCACCTCTTGTCCAGTGTCTCCAACAGCTGCCCCTGGAGGGCTCTTTGCAGTCTGGCTTTGACCCTTAGTCCACTCAGCCCTGGGTGGCCAATTAATATTTGTGGACTGACTAAGTGAATTTCTGGTGGGGCCATCCTGTCCCCCAAGACTGTCAAAGCCCCATTTGCATCTTGTCTCCATCTGGGCTTCTGCCTTGGCCTAGGACCTTTGTGTGGGACGTGCACCTGGGTATTTCCCCCCTTTGAAATCCTCCTGTACATCCTTCAGAACCCCACGGAAATGTCACCTCCTCCAGGAAGCCTTCTGTGCACCTTCAGTTAAAAGTGGTCCTTCCCTCCCTGAGCTCCTGGAACTTTCTGTTGTCTCATAGCCTTCCAGCAGTGAGGGGCTCCTCCCTCGAGCCTAGACCCACCCATTGGTTAATATATTCCCCACGCTGTCTGGAGCGGGGCTTAGCCCCAGGCAGGCAGATCATAAGCATTTATTCCAATGATTACTTAAAGGAAAATCTTGTATTCCTGGGCAGTGCCCCATGGTTAAGGCAGAGCCCAGCCCCTTTTCAGCCTCGCCAGGGACACACGCCTGCAGCCTTGGGTCCTGACAAGGAAGCTGCCATTCAGCTGGGTGGTGTGGAGTCTGCAGCTTTCCCAGTTCCCTCCTTGGGTCCACCCACCCTGGGATCCTTGGCCTGAGCCCATCCCTCCGCTGACAAGTCCCGTCAGGAATGAAGACCAGCTTTCCTGGGGCCCCTCCAGCTTAGAACATGCACCTTCCTGGACGTCTGCCCCCGGCTGAGCACAGGTAAGCCCATGTGCTTCGCATCTGTGAATCTGGAGATGAGCTTCCTGGGTGTGGGGACCTGCGTCAGTGAGAGGAGGCGCAGGTGTGGGGGGCCGGCGGGATAGTGGCGCCACGTCAGCAGAAGAACGAGCTCAGGAGAAGGAGGCAGGAGGGACACGTCCTGAAAGATGGGGTGTGTTTGTCACTCAGCCTGCAGGCTGCTGCTCCCCCGGGGGCTTAGTGACCCCGGACGTGTCTCCCGGACACACGATGGCTGCTTCTCTTTCTCCATCCCTGAATAGGAGTGGTCAGCAGAGCTGTGGCTGGCTGTCCCTGTTCTCATCTGGGGTTTCTTTTTGAGAGGAAGATGGATTTTGAGTCTTTCAATGTCTGTGCCTCGGGTGGCAATAATACTGCCGTGTCAACGTTTAGAAGTTAAGTCTCAAATGTGACCTAATCTCTCTTTCTTCCTTTGGGCATCTGATGCCGGGTCTTTGCCTACTGCCCACCCGTTAAAGGTGTGCGTGTTTTCCATTTTGTCCGGACGCCAAGGGGCTAGCAGGACCAGTGGGGATCTCGCCATGGTCTCCCGGCCTCTGGCCTTGTCCCCCTGGAGCCACACTCCCCGCTGCTGAGGTGGACTTTCCTCCGGCAGCAGGCACGTGGCAGAGACCCCGTGGGTGTGGTCATTATGAACAGGCTTGGAAACGGCCCACGGCATGAGGGTGTTCTCCGTCAGGGCAGAGGCCTCCCTCTGAAACCAACGCCTGGATCCCAGTTCACCAGGCCGCAGGGCACCCCGGGGTTATGTGGGGAGGTGTATCAGTCAGTCCTGCTGACTGCCATAGCAAGTGGTCCCCAAGACCCACTGACTTAACACCCTGCACGTTCATTCTCACGCTCACCAGTAAAGAGGCCAAATGTGGTCGAGTCTCAGTAAGATGATAAAAGCCTGGGTTGGATATCTCCCATGTGCCTGTCTGTCAAAAGCTATTGGAAAATGACAAGTAAAATTGATAAAAGGGGATATAACTGTTGGGTTTCCTTGTCTTTATTTATTTATTTGCCTGCGTTGGATCTTAGTTGCAGCATGCGGGATCTTCTTCATTGTTGCACGCGGGCTTCTCTCTAGTGGTGGCGCACAGGCTCTAGAGCACACGGGCTCAGTAGCTGTGGTGCGTGGGCTTAGTTGCTCCGAGGCTTGTGGGATCTTAATTCCCTGACCAGTGATCGAACCCGTGTCCCCTGTACTCGAAGGCGGATTCTTAACCACTGGACCCCCAGGGAAGTCCCTCCTTGTTTATTTAAAGAGAGAGTAAAGCAGAGATTTGGGGGATTAGCACAGAGTCCTCTCTAACCTAATCTTCCACGTGAAGACTCAAATAACTAAATTTGCCTGTTAGTTCAAGAAGTGTAAGTATTGCCCACAATAGCCAGAAGGTGGAAGCAACCGACGTTTCCATCAATGGATGAACAAACAAAAAGTGGCCCATCGACACGATGGAATATTATTCAGCCTTGAAAAAGAAGGAAATTCTGACACCTGCTGCAACATGATGAACTCTGAGAACATGATGCTAAGGGAGATAAGCCAGGCACAAAAGGACAGATACTGTCTGATTCCACTCATATGAGGTACTTAGAGGAGTCAAAGTCGTAGAGGAGGTATGGTGGGGGGAGGGGGAGTTAGTGTTTGGGAAGGTGAGAAAGTTCTAGAGATGGATGGTGGTGATGGCTGCACAGCAACGTGAATGTACTGAATGTCACTGAAGTGTACACTTCAAAATGGTTAAAATGCTAAATTGTATGTTATGTGTATTTTACCACAATTACCACTGGTTTCTGAGCTTCCCCATGCCTTCTCTGACTCTGGCTGGGGTGTTTCTGGTAGCACCAGGAACCCCCAACGGCAAATGCTGGGGCTTCTCAAGTTGGCAAGTCTTGCTTGTCAGGACCTGCCTTGTTCCGTAGCCAGAATCTTTTCCTCGACCCTAAGCCTTTCTGGATTTCAGGTTTCATGTCTCTGTTCTCTCCCGAGCTTTGTGCTGAACACACGGCTTTAAGGGAATCTTGTATTGTTTTGCATAAATTCAAACTTCCGAAAGATACACTGGGGATGATTAACCAGTATCATCGAATCCTTTTTCTCCCTGCAAGATTTGCTGCATAGTTGACATCTATAGATTAACTTCAAATGCAATTTACTCTGAGCTGTGTCCATGTGCAGCCACTCAAACTTTCTCTTTGGCTGAGATTCAGGGGAGGCTGCATGCATCTTTTATTGGGAGCAGATTACACATGACTGGTATTCTGTTTTCAGAATAAAACCAGAGCTGCATCAGCATGGTGGGAGGTGTGGGTAAAGTAGAGAAGAATGAGGAGAGGTGACACGGGGCATTAGGTGCTTGCAAAATCTGCTCTGGGGGAGAAAGTCCTGTTACTCTCGCATCCCAGAAATCCTTGGCAAGGTCTGAGCCCCCAACAAAGGTCTTGGGAGGGGACAGCCTCAGCCCAGGATGACTTCATTGTGGAGACAGAAACTAATTCCTCTCTAAGTGGGAAAAGGCTCTTTAGCTGCATTAAGAGGCTGAAATCTGATGAAAAGGCGAATACATTCAATCTTCCTTGCATCAGTCACCTGGGACTTCATCAGACTCAAACCGATTAGAAAAATTCACATTGAAAGCATCATTTATAATAGACCAAAATTATAGAAAACATTTGGCCTGGAGGGAGGGAGAAATAACATTTCCACCCAAGCCATAATCTTTCATTATCTCCGCCGCCTCCTTTATGGGGTTTGACAGCCCTGTCTCCTCCCCAAGACTAATCATTAGACTAATTAGGAGCTAATCAATGTTTAATTAAAACCTAGCCATTAATTACAGGAAGTACCATGGCAACTTGGGAACAAAATGTGGTTGCAGGAGGGATCAGATTTCCTCAGGCATGGCCGGTGGCCCAAGCAGAAAGCTTTCCTTCTTGTGTTTGTATTTCCTTCTTTGCACTTTGGCTTCAGGGCATCTGGAGGTCAGAGTGGGGAGAAGAGAGGGAGTGGAGAGGAGGATGGATTGCTATTTTTCCTCTGAAAATCTTTTATTGGGCATCTACCTATTTGCATTTAGACTAACACCCAAACCTCTCCCCAAGAACTGCAAGGTCCCAGATGAGTGGTTCTCAACCCTGGCTGCATGTTAGAATCACCAAGAGAGGCTAAAAAAATTCGAATAGAAGGATAGACAAATAGACTGATGAACAGAGAGTTCAGAAATAAACTCAGCACATATGGGCATATGATATATGACAAGCTGTGGCACTGTTGAGGAGGGGGCATGAATGATATTTGCCATAAATGGTGCTGGGCCAGTCGGATAGCCACTGGAGAAAAAAACAGGAAGCTTGATCCCTACCTCACACCATACATGAAAATCAATTCCACTTTCTAGAAAACAACATAGAAGAAAATCTGAATATCTTCATGATACAAAAAGTGCAAACTGTAAAGGAAAAGATTGACAGATTGGGTTGTATTAAAATTGAACGCTTCTGTTCATCAAAGGCACTGTTGAGAGAGTTAAAAGGCAAGCACAGAGCAGGAGAAGCCATTTGCAAAATACATGACCAAAAAGGGGGTTCATAGAAAACTGGGAAAGAGACTCAAATAATCACTTCATAGAGTGCTTTATGGTCAACAGGGAAATGCAAACTGAGACACTGCTATAAACCCACCAGGATGGCTAAAATAGATTGGCGACCTCAAGGTTTGGTAAAGACCTAGAACAACAGGAACATTCATACGTTGCTCGTGGGAGTGAAAACTGGAGCAAGCACTTTGGAAACTGTTCAGCAGAATCAGCTAAAGCAGAACACGTGCCTGCCCACGACCCACGAGCACAGTGCCCGGCAAACAGGAGGGGCTCGGCAACTCTCTCTCGAGGTGTAAGTGATGCAGCACTGGGAGGACCCAAGACAGGACTTCCCGTTCTCAGAGGAGGAGGGATGTGAAGGAGAGAGCCTGGACCTTGGGTCCCAGCTCCGCACAAGCGACAGGTTCACCTTTCTGAGCTGTGGTTTCTCCATCTGTACATGGTGCCTACTTCGTGGGCTTGCAGAAGGACTACATGTGATCATGCTTATAAAACACCTAGCACATTGCATGACAGATAGTAAGTAATCCCTTTTATCACCCTAGGGGTTTACAACCAGAGAGGGGCACATGAATGCAGGTGTAGAGGGGCAGGAAACAGGCACAGGGGAATCAAAGGCTGAGTCAGGAATAATCAGCCAGCATCTGCATTCAGTGGCTAGTGCTGCACTTTCATTTGGGTGTGGGGTTGAGTGGGCTTATCGCTGGGTGGGATCTGGAAGAGATACCAGGCCTTCTGCCCTCACAGCGGGTGGCAGTGACGTGACATTCCCTGTTCAGGGAGGCAAGCCAGCGTCAGACACACCTCAGTCAAAAGGCAGCCTTTTCACCCTAGGGTCCTCCATCAGCCTCCCCTTTCATGTTCTGCTGCTTCCGTCCCCTGAAGCTCCATCTTCCTCTACCTGCGACCTGGTCCAGCCTCACCTGTCGGCAGCTTCACCTTGGTTACAGTGCTGGATTTCACCTCTCCCGGGACATCTACATTTTTAGAGATGAGTCCTGGAGATCAGAGAGCCTTCCACACCAAATGAAAGCCTCTAAGTGTGCGGTGATAAGGGACACACTTGGGGTTTTGCCCTGTCTGTCTACTCCCAGTCCCGTTAGCAGTGAAAAGCAGGAGGAAACCAATGCTCTGCTCTCACCACAGGCAGCACCTGGGAAGCCACCGGCTTCTCCACACAGTGCCAGGATGGGTCTGGGAGGGACCAGGAGCCAGAACTACACCTGTCCAGGTAAAAACAGGTACAAAGAGTGGGCCGTGGAGGGCTTCCAGTCCAGGGAACCCCAACCTTTTTATACCAAAGAGCCTTTGGCATCTGGCAAAGCCAATGAATTCCTTTTCAGAATAATGGTCTTAAATGTATAAAAGAAACTTCCTAGGGTTAGAGTATTGAAATATAATTATCAAAGTATTTAAAAAACAAGATATTGTTGTATACACTTCTTTTTTATTGAGGAGATATTCACATATAATAACATAATTCACACATAACATATAATGAACCATTTTTAAAATACAGAATTTATTTATTTATTTTTTAAATGTATATTTTTTAACATCTTTATTGGAGTAAATTGCTTTGCAATGGTGTGTTAGTTTATTTTTTAAATGTGTTTTTATGTATTTATTTTTTGGCTGCGTTGCGTTTTCGTTGCTGCGCTTGGGCTTTCTCTAGTTGCGGCGAGAGGGAGCTACTCTTCACTGCGGTGCGTGGGCTTCTCCTTGCAGTGGCTTCTCATTGCGGTGGCTTCTCCTGTTGCGGAGCATGGGCTCTAGAGCGCAAGATCAGTAGTTCTGGCACAAGGGCTTAGTTGCTCCGCGGCATGTGGGATCTTCCCGGACCAGGGCTTGAACCTGTGTCCCCTGCATTGACAGGAGGGTTCTTAACCATTGTGCCACCAGGGAAGCCCTAATGAACGATTTTGAAGTGTGCAATTCAGTGGTATTTGGTACATTTACAACGTTGTGCGACCACTAATTTTAACTAGTTTTAAAACCCTTTCATCACCCCAAAAGGAAACTTTGTACCCAAGAAGGGGTTGCTCCCTATTTCTCCTTCCCCCTCCCCCATGGCAACCACCTATATGTGTTCTTTCTCTATGGATTTATCTATTCTAAATATTTTATAAAAATGGAATCATACAACGTATGGTCTTTTGTGACTGGCTTCTTTCACTTGGCTTCTTTCACGCAACATAATGTTTGTGAGGCTCATCCATTTTGTAGCACGTGTCAGTGCTTCATTCCTTTTTATGGCTGACTTTTGTTTATCTGTTCATCGACTGATAGGTATTTGGGTTGTTTCTACCTTTTGGCGATTGTATGTGCTTCTTTTAAGGCATGAAGTAAGGCGGCTCTGAGAAACACCTTAATTTAGAAATAATGATCTGGATGAGTGAGATTTCAAGATGGCTGCAACAACTGTCACGTGTCAGGAAAATGCCTGTGATGCTGTGGCAGAGACTGCTTCACTGCTGTGGCTGGGGCCTTTATTCACAATTGAAGGAATTGTCAGATCAAGGTGTGCATGGGAAAGAATGAGATGTTTTCCTGTTCAAGTTCACAGACCCTCTGAATTCTCCCCGGGTTCTGAACCCCTGGTCTTGCCCAATGCACCCATTCTTGTGAGTCTGAAGGAGTCACCTGCTTTGTCCTTCACAGTGGGAACCAGGGCCAGGGCTGCAGGTTTCCTGGCTCCCAGGCGGCCCTGCTTCTCCAGCTCAGCAAGACCCACGTGTTGTCAGGTGGGAAGGCTCGAGCAGCCACTGCTAATTCTCCAGTGTCCCTTCGCCTGCTCTTCGTTCCAGTCGGGTGGCCCGAGCTGCTGTGGGCAGATGTCAGGCTCAGACGAAGGAGCCGTGTTCTCGGAGCTTCTTTCTAGCTGGCAGACACCTGTAGCTGTTAGGCTCGGTGCAGGGTCTTCAGAGCACAGCTGACTTGCTGGGACCGCGTGGAGCTGGGCAGTGATGGTCTCAGCTCCGGGGGCTCAGTCCCTTCAGCAGGCGACATCTGGCTACATCTGCGGTGAGGCATGACCTCTGGGTCATGCCACACACCCGACCCTCTAAGTGCATGAGGTTTCCCGGCTTGCTGCTCCCAGGGCTCTGGCCCCTTCCCCACCCTCCCCTGGTCCCTCTTCTTGGCTTTCTCATTCGTCTGCTACTTTGGGGGGAAAACGGAAGGTATGAAGGTGGTGATGAAGGAGCTGTTCTTTTCTTGCTTTGCCTCAATGTTTTTTTTTTTTTTTTTTTGGTATGCGGGCCTCCCTCTGCTGTGGCCTCTCCCGTTGCGGAGCACAGGCTCCGGACGCGCAGGCTCAGCGGCCATGGCTCACGGGCCCAGCTGCTCCGCGGC
>NC_041227.1:124106513-124113640 GCF_002837175.3 Physeter macrocephalus
ACCCGGTTCCCCTGCATCGGCAGGCGGACGCGCAACCACTGCGCCACCAGGGTAGCCCCTGCCTCAATGTTTTTGAAACGCTGCAGCTGTTGAACTGGAGTGACAAAAAGTTAGCCCATATTATTTTGTCATAAAAAGAATGAGCCCTGATGACATCCTATAACAGGGATGGACTCCGGAAACATGCTCAGAGAAAGAAGCCAGACACAAAAGGACAGAGTTGTATGATTCCACTTATACGGAATGTCCAGAACAGGCAAATCCATGGAGATAGCAGATTGGTGGTTGCCAGGGGCTAGGGGGACAGGGGAGTAGGGAGTGACTGTTAAATGGTGTGGGGTTTCCTTCTGGGGTGATAAAATATTCTGGGACTAGATAGAAGTCGTGGCGGCACAACATTATGAATGCACTAAATGCCACTGAACTCGTAGACTTTAAAATAGTTAATTTTCTGTATGTGAATTTCACCTAAATTAAAAAATGTCGTTAGTCCAGCATTTCCCTTGGGCCGCTGGGAGACGTGACTTAAACACATTGAGTTGTTACTTTTCAAAACCCACCTATGATTGCCTGCTCTGAAATGACGGGCAGCAGGCTGGATTCATCTGCCCCCTTCCTGATTGCCCTGCTCACTCTGGACCCAGGGCCCTGCAGGTGTTGGGAGCAGTTACGTCTACAAACAGTTTTTATCCCGAGGCCAAGAGCTGGACAATGCAAGGACACCAATGCAAGGACACCCATCCCCACTTCCCTGACCCTTGGGTGCCTCTCCAGGTGCTGGTAGGGTTTCAGCTTGGCCTCTCTGGCCCCATCTCCTTTTGCTTCTAGAACAGGAATACACACGCCTGTTGAGTGGATACTGTTGCCATGTGCACGCACCATTTAAAAGGACGTGTTGAGCGGCTGACACAGAGATAAATGGGGATGGAGTTACAGGAGGGGGAGGGAAGGCCTCAGAGCAGGCGGGACAGGTATCACCGCCCCCCCTGGGTGGGAAAGAATGAGATGTTTTCCTGTTCAAGTTCACAGACCCTCTGAATTCTCCCCGGGTTCTGAACCCCTGGTCTTGCCCAGTGCACCCATTCTTGTGAGTCTGAAGGAGTCACCTGCTTTGTCCTTCACAGTGGGAACCAGGGCCAGGGCTGCAGGTTTCCTGGCTCCCAGGCGGCCCTGCTTCTCCAGCTCAGCAAGACCCACGTGTTGTCAGGTGGGAAGGCTCGAGCAGCCACTGCTAATTCTCCAGTGTCCCTTCGCCTGCTCTTCGTTCCAGTCGGGTGGCCCGAGCTGCTGTGGGCAGATGTCAGGCTCAGACGAAGGAGCCGTGTTCTCGGAGCTTCTTTCTAGCTGGCAGACACCTGTAGCTGTTAGGCTCGGTGCAGGGTCTTCAGAGCACAGCTGACTTGCTGGGACCGCGTGGAGCTGGGCAGTGATGGTCTCAGCTCCGGGGGCTCAGTCCCTTCAGCAGGCGACATCTGGCTACATCTGCGGTGAGGCATGACCTCTGGGTCATGCCACACACCCGACCCTCTAAGTGCATGAGGTTTCCCGGCTTGCTGCTCCCAGGGCTCTGGCCCCTTCCCCACCCTCCCCTGGTCCCTCTTCTTGGCTTTCTCATTCGTCTGCTACTTTGGGGGAAAACGGAAGGTATGAAGGTGGTGATGAAGGAGCTGTTCTTTTCTTGCTTTGCCTCAATGTTTTTTTTTTTTTTTTTTTGGTATGCGGGCCTCCCTCTGCTGCGGCCTCTCCCGTTGCGGAGCACAGGCTCCGGACGTGCAGGCTCAGCGGCCATGGCTCACGGGCCCAGCCACTCCGCGGCACGTGGGATCCTCCCAGACCGGGGCGCGAACCCGGTTCCCCTGCATCGGCAGGCGGACGCGCAACCACTGCGCCACCAGGGAAGCCCCTGCCTCAATGTTTTTGAAACGCTGCAGCTGTTGAACTGGAGTGACAAAAAGTTAGCCCATATTATTTTGTCATAAAAAGAATGAGCCCTGATGACATCCTATAACAGGGATGGACTCCGGAAACATGCTCAGAGAAAGAAGCCAGACACAAAAGGACAGAGTTGTATGATTCCACTTATACGGAATGTCCAGAACAGGCAAATCCATGGAGATAGCAGATTGGTGGTTGCCAGGGGCTAGGGGGACAGGGGAGTAGGGAGTGACTGTTAAATGGTGTGGGGTTTCCTTCTGGGGTGATAAAATATTCTGGGACTAGATAGAAGTCGTGGCGGCACAACATTATGAATGCACTAAATGCCACTGAACTCGTAGACTTTAAAATAGTTAATTTTCTGTATGTGAATTTCACCTAAATTAAAAAATGTTGTTAGTCCAGCATTTCCCTTGGGCCGCTGGGAGACGTGACTTAAACACATTGAGTTGTTACTTTTCAAAACCCACCTATGATTGCCTGCTCTGAAATGACGGGCAGCAGGCTGGATTCATCTGCCCCCTTCCTGATTGCCCTGCTCACTCTGGACCCAGGGCCCTGCAGGTGTTGGGAGCAGTTACGTCTACAAACAGTTTTTATCCCGAGGCCAAGAGCTGGACAATGCAAGGACACCAATGCAAGGACACCCATCCCCACTTCCCTGACCCTTGGGTGCCTCTCCAGGTGCTGGTAGGGTTTCAGCTTGGCCTCTCTGGCCCCATCTCCTTTTGCTTCTAGAACAGGAATACACACGCCTGTTGAGTGGATACTGTTGCCATGTGCACGCACCATTTAAAAGGACGTGTTGAGCGGCTGACACAGAGATAAATGGGGATGGAGTTACAGGAGGGGGAGGGAAGGCCTCAGAGCAGGCGGGACAGGTATCACCGCCCCCCCTGGGTTGGCGGGGGTGCCGACCTCATACTGCCATCTTGGAGGGGTCACCGAGTGCCAACCTGCAGGTCACCTGTGTGTGTCTGGGCTCCCTGCCAGTGCCACCCTCACCAACCTCCAGGGGCATCCGGAACCTGGAGCAGCTGAAGGTTAAGGGGTGCAGGCAGGTATAGGAAATGATCCAGGAGTGCAGGTGTGATGGATCACATGTTGAGAGAGGGAGAGAGAGGAAAGGAGAGAGGAGGTGTGTCTTTGTCCACATGTAAATCAGGACACAGAGAACAGAGCCACTGCTGACTCCCTTCTAAGTCTTCTGTCTCCTTTCTCTTATGAGTACTATGAGTCCTTCCCTTTTAAAACAGTGAATTGTCAATTCAAAGAAAAAAAAACCCATGAGTAAATTAAATCCTTCCCCTGTGCTGCCTGTATTGGGGCCACTGAGAACAAAGGGTCTCGTTTGTCACTTTTACAGAACAAAGTGTTCTTGCCCTTTGTCTCATCCTCTAAAGCATGGGCTCATGTGGACTTGAGGGGCTCTGTCCAGAAAATGCCGTCTGTGTCCCCTGGAGGGACCAGGCCCCACTGAGATGTGCCCCTCAGTGTGGCCTCAATGCATTTATCCGAGGGAGCTGAGTCTCCTTTAAAACCCCGGGAAGCAGACCCTTGGGGTGCTCATTTGGCCCCCGCATTCTTTTCTAAGTGTTCAAGGCTGATTGCTATAGTGACCCCAGAGCGCTCCATGGCAGAATAGTGTGGGTGTTGGTATCCAGCCCTGTACTATGTGGGCTTCTAGAATACATCCAGGGTCGGTATGTATGGCTGGAATGTTGAGAACCTCCTAAGAGTATGTGGGGGTGAGGCGGGGTACTTGGAGGTTTAAAGACCCCCTGAGAACCAAGGTCAGAGGAGGTTTCCAATCGCTGTGTGCATGCTTCCTCCTCCTTCGCCCCCACCTTCCCGTCCATCTCACAAATCATCCCCCCATCCCCCGCTCAGCACTTCCCACCAACAAGGCACTGTGTCAAGAGCCCGTTTCCAGACAGATCTGCTCTTGTGCTCTATGCCACCGTAAGCACGAATATGTGTGTATGTGTGGTGGGGATGGGGTGTCCTGGCCCAAATGTGTCTGGACTGGGTGGAGCCCTCCAGGATGGCAAAGGACTTGGGCACAGTCAGAATAAAGAAACCTATAGCAGTGTCTTCACCAAGGCCAGGAAGTTAACCTCGGTCCAGGGGATGTCTTGCTGCCTGCCCGGCATCCTCAGGGCCACCCCCTTGCCTGGCCTGCTGTGCTTTTCTAGGGGGACCATTTGTCAAGGCCCATAACACTTTGATGGAGGAAGTGGTTATGGGATCATGGCTGAGCTCTGGTTCCTGCTTTACCCCCATGTGTTCCCACTAACGAAGGGCGGCTGCAGGAGGAAAGCATCCTGGAGGATTTGGGATGTGGTGGGAGTGGACGTCCTGCCCCATCCTCCTCCTGACTCCCAGGACAGTGTGTCACATCCCGCATGCCTTCCCGTCTCAACATGTGGTCACTTGTATTTTATGTAGACTACCTACCTGCATGGACCAAGAAGCAGAGGCATGGGAAGCCCGTCAGCAGCTCTGAGCCATGAATTTCCAGTCAGATTTAACTCCTCAAGAGTGAAAGGAAGGGTGCTCAGCCTCCCTTGGCCTCCACGCGTCTTCATCTTGGTGCCCACGGTACACATGGTGAGGCCTCCCCCCTGTTCGCCACAGTCAGGGTTCCACCTGCAGGGCCATCTCCCACTTCCCTGTCCCTGTTCTTTCTCCTCCACACCCCTCCCTCTGCTTGCCTCACCTCCTGTGTTCTAGTTTCCAGTACCTCCTTATCTCCCACCTGGACCACTGCCGAGGCCTCCTCTTCCCCCCATCCCTGACATTCCCGGCCTACATATCCCATTGCTTTCAGAGGTGTTTTCTAGGAACAGAGCTGTTTCTGTCATATGCCACTGCTCGAGAACATTCAGTCCCATTACCTATAGAAGGAAACATGTCCCAGGGGACCCAGACTCCTTAGCAGGGCATTGGAGCCCCTCCAATTTGACTCTGACAGAATTTATGGGCCTGCCCAGCCTCATCCCCCCCACCTCTCTCTCATCCCCACATACTCCTGGCTTGAGTTAAACAAGATGGCCCGTTGCAGTTCCCACCTGTGGCCACCCAGCCTGGGCTTTTTGTTGGAAAGGTCTGTGTATCAGAAGGAATCCCAGTGATTTTCCAGCCCACACTACCTTCTCTTTTCTCTGAACTCGGAGAATTCACGGTCTGGGTCACGCTGCGTGGAAATTCATTTATTCAACAAACACACTTTCCATTGACATGATTCTTTGGTTCAGCACAGCCTCATGAACTCTTCAAGCTGTTTGAGGGGGAACTTTTCGAGGCAACATCCCTCAACCTGCTCCTAATTACTGGCATTTTCAACTCATCTTTGTATGGTATCAAAAGCATGTCATTGTATCATTTTCAAAATTCCATCATAAGGAACTTAAGTTTTCTTGTCCTTTTGTCCTTTTATTCTTTCATCCACCGTGTGTTTATCGAGTACATGTTTTGTGCCAGGAGCTGTGTTGTTTTTACCAGGTGAGGCAGCACTGGACACCCCAGCACACAAGAGAAGCACGATTGTGATGAGCATGAAAAAGGTGCAGGGGTGCTAGGAATGCAGGTGAGGGGAGCTGATGCGGTCTTAGGGGTTGTCAGAGGCCCCCTCTCTGGAGAGGGGACATTCAGCTGACATCTGAAGGATGGGTAGGGGTTGGACACAGGATGGAGGGGGGGCATCTGGAGGGACTGAGAGGCAGGAAGATGTGTGAAAGGCAGAAAATATGTCTCAGGTGACCCAGAGTGGCCTGAAATCAAGGCAGAATATTCAGGCAGAAAGGGCCGTAGGCCAAAGCAAGGGGTTTGCATTCTATCCAGGGACAATGGGAGTCCTGGAAGGGCTTTGAGCTGGGGAGTGACACGATCAGACCTGCCTTTTGCAAAGATCAGTCTCTGCCTGCTATGTGGACACACTACTGGAAGAGGGGAGGGGCGGGGTGAACCAGAACAGGGGTCGGCAAACTAGGGCTGTGGGCCAAATCCGGCCCACGGCCTGTTTGTGTCTATAAAGCTTTATTGGCACACAGCTGCGTCCAGTAGTTTGTGTATTGCCAATGGCTGCTTTGGAGAGGTGGAATAGTTGCCACAGAGGCCATATATATAGCCCTTGATGCCTAATATATTAACTCTGACCTTTTACAGAAAAAGGTTGCTAACAGCTCTATTAAAAAGCTGCCTTAATTTGGGTTGTCCTGGAAGCAGAGCTGACACAAGGATGTGGGCTCAGGTATAATAATGCTGGGTGGGTGGAGGTCAAAGATTTAGGAAGTGGGGCCGACAGGACGTGAGGATGGATGGGGTCAGTCAGGTGAGAGAGTAGAAGTGAGGATATTGATGGAGACCCCGCTTGACCTCCAATTCAGATCTGAGCAGGCCTTGACCACCCCCCGACTGTTCCGGAACCTTCATTTTGTTTCTCTACGAGATGACCTCTAGTCTCTGCAGCTGAATAATGGTCCATGAATCTTTCCCACCACGATCACTCATGAAACTGAAAAGGCTCTTCACCTTCTTCCCAAACATGACCCACGATCCCTGGGAGTGTCTCTCTGAGCGAAGCATGGGTACCATCCTTTCTCTTCCTGGTCAAGAAAGTGGCTGTCTGCCTAATTCCTAATTATGCCCTTCAAGGTTGCATTAAATCATTGTGCCAGGACACTGCATTGTGGGTAATCAGCTGCTGTTTTAATATCTTTAGCTGCTCTGCATTTCCACAGGCAGAGCCTGTCTGAAGGGAAAATTGTGCCCCTGTCTGTCAGGATCTCCCCTGGAAATCACAGAACAGAGGATAAGTCTGGCATGGCAGGTGGATCGTGTTTCTCCCCACAGAATAATCCCTGCTGAGGGCACGGGCTGGAATTTCCCCTTTGGGCTGGAACTTTCACTTCTCACCCTCAGACATAGCTCAGAGCCCACGGTTATCCCAGCCGGAGGATATCCAGCGGGAATCTGCTCTATGAATTCCCTGTGTCCCTTCACTTTTTTTTTTTTTTTCGGTACACGGGCCTCTCACTGTTGCGGCCTCTCCCGTTGCGGAGCACAGGCTCTGGACGCACAGGCTCAGCGGCCACGGCTCAAGGGCCCAGTTGCTCCGCGGCATGTGGGATCTTCCTGGACCGGGGCACGAACCTGTGTCCCCTGCATCGGCAGGCGGACTCTCAACCACT
>NC_041227.1:124120828-124273678 GCF_002837175.3 Physeter macrocephalus
AACCTGTGTCCCCTGCATCGGCAGGCGGACTCTCAACCACTGCGCCACCAGGGAAGCCCCCTTCACTTCTTTTTAAAAAATAGCTTTATTGAGATGTAATTCCCATGCATACAATTTACCCATGGAAAGTGTTTTTGGTATCTTCACAGAGTTATGCAACAATCACCACAGTCAATTTTAGAACATTTTCATCACCTCTAAAATTGATAATGATAACTATCATCCGCCCAGGCCCCCCAACCTCTGGCGACCACTAATCTACTTTCTGTCTCTATAGATTTCCCTATTCTGGACATTTCATATAAATGGAATCATATAATACATGGCTTTTGTGTCGGGCTTCTGTTACTTAGCAGGTTTTCAAAGCTCGTCCCTGTTGTAGCGTGCGTCAGTGCTTCATTCCTTTTTATGGCTGAATGATGCTCCCGTGACACTTACTTCCTGTGGCCCATCAGTCACCCCACCCTGGGCACTTCATCTTCTAGTCCTCACAGCACCCCATTCGGTCGGTCCCTGACCTTCACGTGATGGTCCTGGAAGCTGAGACTCAGGGTAAGTGCCTAACTCAAGGTCTTGTGCTTGCAGTGAGGGAGAGGGTCTAATCCTGGTCTCCCCACACAGGGCTCTCTCAACCACACCTCATGGCATCTTCCCAAATCTCCTGTAATTTTCCTAGAGTCCAGAGCAGATTAGAGTGAATTAGGGGAGAGGGCCTCTGAATCTGATAGGGCCCATGATGGGCGGAATAATGGCCCCCAAAGATATACAGGTCCCAATCCCTGGAACCTGTGAATGTGACCTTATTTGGAGAAAGGGTCATTGCAGATGGGATTAAGGATCTTGAGGTGGGAGATTATGCTGGATTATCTGAGTGGGCCCTAAATGCAGTCCTACGTATCCATATGAGAGGAAGGCAGAGGGAGATCTGCCACTTTGACACAGAAGGCCACGTGAAGACAGAGCAGAGAGAGACGTGAAGACGCTGGCCTTGAAGACTGAGTGATGCGGCCACAAACCAAGGATGGCCAGCAGCCCCCAGGGGCTGGAAGAGGCAGGGAACAGCTTCTGTCCTAGAGCAGAGCCCTGCCGACAGCTTGATTTCAGACTAGTTTTGCTGATTTTGGATTTCTGGCCTCCAGAACCAGGAGAGAATCAATTTCTGTTGTTCGAAGCCCCCTATGTGGCATTTGTTAGGGTAGCCCCAGGTCACTAGCACAGGGCTTCATACCTGATTCCCAGGGCTCTTTGTGCCTGAGACAGTTTTCTGCACGGTCCTAGGCCAAGCATGGTGGCAGCCGGCTGTGCGTGTTCTGTATATGTTGAAAGTTGGGAACAGCATCTAATGCTTCTCACGTAAGAACTTCACATAAATGAACCCAATCCCCACAACAGCCCTGTGAGATAAGCTCCTGTTGTTATTCCCATTTTACAGATGAGAAAATAAGGCTCAGAGTGGCAGGCTCACCAGTGAGGGGCAGAGCCAGGCAGCCCTGTTGCCCAGTGGGTTTCCACTGCTCTGTGCAGCCTCTTTAAGCTACATGGTTTAGAGAAGCAGATAAGAGGCCAGGCTTGGAAGTCATTCATTCATTGCTTTAACAAATATGTATCAAGAACCCACTGGGTCCTGGAGAATCAGCTGTTAACAAAACTCGTGCCCTCCCTGCTGGGCACACATGTCCTAGTGAGACAACCACGAAAAGTATAATGTGTTTGGTGGTGATAAGAGCCCTGGAGAAACACTGGACGGGGCCAGGACTCTTCCTGGGGTGCACGGGTGTGCATGTGTGTGCATATGTGCAAGCATGCTATTTTACACAGGGGGTCGGGGAAGGGGGCTGAGCAGGTGGGAGTCCAGTGGAGCCCCGCAGGGACCAAGTGTGCTGGAGGAGCCCATGGCTGGCTCGGCCGAAGCAGGTGGAGTAGGACCAGAGGAGACTGGAGCAGGCGGAGTGGGCTGGCTGGGCAGAGGCGTGCCCGCCACAGTGCAGAGGCCCTGGGCAACACTGGGCTGAGAAAACACATCAGTTGTCTCATCGATGTCCGATGACTCTGGGTCATCTTGTGGCAGGGGAGACCCCCTCCCCCTGCCATAGGATGCCCCATTTCAAGGACCTCCATGGTACCCTTAGCACACATAGTCTCTCCTTCCTTTGGAAACCACTTATTCTTGGAATTTTCATTTTTTTCCTTGGTTCTAGGGGGCTCCTGGTTCTGGAATGTAAAATAATACCGATCCACATTTCCTTCTCTGAAGCCCTAGAACTCCTTCAGAACTAGGCGGGTTTTGGAATTCAGGCTTGTTTGGATTTTAGAAAAGATAACGGGATACATGGACTTTATATTGTGAACGAGGCTCCGCGGGCCTGGGGTAGCAACTGCCTCATCGGAGGTCACTGAGAGGACGTGACCGCCGGGTGACCCCGAGCTGGCCCCGGGCTACACGAGGCTCCTCGCCCGCCCCCGCCCTCTCCCTGGGAACTTCCGCTCTGCCCGCGGCGACCACAGCCCACTGCCGGTGCCGCTTGCAAGGGCACAGCCGTAAGAGAGTTGCCAAGACCGCCCGGGCGGCCACGTGCCCGGCCCGCGAAGACCTCAATGTAAACGTTCCGGATTTGGCGGCGGCCCCTGGGCGCCCGCGACCAGCCTCGCGTGGCCGCGCCCCCTGACGGCCCCGCCCCTCCCAGCCCCGTGGCTGCCTCGCCCTCCGCGTCTGTCGGCCTACCTCCGCGCGGGGGCTTCAAGCTTCACCCCGAAGCTCTGAAGAGTGAGAAGCAACGCGGCTCCCGTCACCGCGGTAAGCAATGGCCGCAGGTCACTTCTGGTCAGATTTTGGCGCCAAAATTAGAAAAGAAAACGTTAGGTTTTCAGAGCTTTCTGGATTTTGGAATTTGCGGTAAGCGGTTTGGACACGTGGGCCCAGCTCACATGGACAGAACTTTCTATGTACCGGTCAGTCACTGTGCCTATTCTGCGCCTCTTCCTCGGGTCCTGTCAGTCACTCCCGGAGGCGTCCAGGGAGCTGCCCGGGGTCGGGCGCCGCGGGGTCGCAGGGCTGCCTGGCTGGGGGCCTGCGCCGCGGCCATTAGGCCCTCTTCCCCTTTGTTCTGGTCGAGGTCGGGGCTCAGGCTGCAGCCCAGGGCCGGGCCGGCACGGAGGCTGAGGCCGAGGCCGCAGAGCCTACAGGGAAGCCAAGCGCCCAGACCCAGCTGTGGCCCCGAGCATCACTGTGGTGGAACTCTTGTTTCACGATTCCCTCCGGATTTTAAAGTTCTCTCTTTTTTAAATCGTCCGTGGAGTTAGGTCTTAGTCCTCAGAGGGGAGGCCTGCTTTGTGCGGATAGCCAAGAGGCATTTGAATAACATGGCTTTAGGGAGAGGGGAGGGAGGGACACCCGCGTCCCTGTGGCGGCTTTACATCGGCTCTGAAGGCCACCTCCAAAAGAGGTGTCCCCAGGTGTTTTAAATAGATAACATTAAAAAAACAAAAGTGAGCCCGCTCCAAGGTGACAGAAACGCTCCGAAGGGCAATATTCTAGTACATGTGAAAGTCCAGTTATTTTCGTTTGAAAAACGGGTCATTTTATTATCGTCAGAGTTCATATAATAGGATGGACTCCCTTACGCCGAGGGCCTTCTGCCCAGGGCTGGATGGCCATGCCCACGTTTATTTGAACTCCAACCTGAGCCATAGACTTTTGGGGTTAGATCTATAGAGTCAATTTTCGAAAAAGGATCAGGCATGGGACTGAGCCTTTTAGGTGTCCCATAGCCAATGTATGTCACTCTGTGACACCTGAAGTATCCCTGGAGCTAATTTTCCCAGTGTCTTCGTTTTCTCTCCCCCTCCCCTGCCCCCCATGCCAGATCACTTGTTCTAGAAGACTCTTCCCACTGTGCATAAAATCTTTGGAGGGTGGTCTTGAGGGGTTCAGGTGCTCTGGCTACATAAAGGAGAATAGGTCCTGGAGAGTCAGAGACCTGGGTTCGAGTCCTGGCTGTGCTGGTTGTTACCCACGTGCCTTGGGGTAAGCACAGCCCCTCTGGGGCTCAGTTTACAAGTCTGTACAATAGGTGCTTTGGGTCAGGAAACTAAAAGATCTTTGCACGCTGCACAATTCCACAATTCCATCTTTCTTTTTTGCCCTTGCTTATCTTGGCAAAACCGTTAGTCTGCTCTGGATTACCTATTTTGTGAAGCTGAAAAAAAAAAAAAAGAGCAGTATTTATTTCAATATCATACTGCTCAGATGTTTTACTCATTTATACAAGCCACGAGACTTGTATGAATTGGTGAGACTTCCCTGTACAGGTACTCTAATATTTATTCTCAAGAAACTAAATGAACCTTTAAAAAAAAATCAAGGTGTATAACAAGAGAGTAGTTTTAAAAGTCAAATAGTGCTCCAAGGTTATAACAAACACCCTCTCAGCCTCTTTCTCCCTCCTTATCTCTGCATACTCTTAGCTGTCTTTTCTGGAATTTACTTAGCTGTCTTTTCTGGAATTTACTTCTTGTTTAGGCTGTTGTAACAAATTATCATAGACTGGGTGGCTTAAACAACAAACATTTATTTCTCACAGTTTTGGAGGCAGAAGTCCAGGATCAAGGTGCTAGCAGGAGAGTAAAGAGAGAGCAAGCTCTCTTGTTTCTTCTTATGAGGGCACTAATCCCCTTCATGAGGGCTCCACCTTTGTGACCTAAGTAACTCCCAGAGGCCCCATCCCCTAATAAAATTACATTGGGAGTTAGGATTTCCACAGATGAATTTGGGGGGGCACAAACATTCAGTCCATAATACCTCTCTATTTCTAAACATTACCTATACATTGAAATTTCTTTACTCATCAATTTTAGACTTTGTCATTGAGCTTTCTTTTATGGTAGATCAGGTTTTTAGCTTACTTACACTCCTTCTTCCCTCTCCTCTATCCTCCCCAAATAACTTCTCATTTTTTGGTTAAATCTACGTACAGGTTTTCTTCATCGTAACTATAATAACTACAACATTTTTTTTTTTACAACTTTTTGTTTATCCTGAAGTTAATAATTTCTTAGGCTTTCACAGGCCCTCCAACATGCCTTCCCATGCAAGCATCCATGAGGTCAGTCCTGTCAGATAGTTGATCAGCCCTCTGAAGTTGCCCTGGAGCCTTCTGACACCTGCCCCAGCCTACATGGGCTGCTCCAGGCTGCTGCATGGCTCTTGTCCAGGACTTCCCTTTGCTCACTCCTGTCATGGAGCCCACGCTTCTTAGATCTTGCAGCTTCATCCTTCTGTTTCCTACCTAGTCGTAGTGGAGCTCATTCTCTTATAACATCTTAGATACCATATTCTGTTCTCATGTTCAGTTTGAATGTAGACTCCTTGTTTTGAAATTATTTTTACCTAGAATTTTGAAGGCATTTTCCCACCAAATTCTGGTTTCCATGCTGTTGTTGAGAAGTCTGATGCCATTCAAATATTTGATCCTATTTTATGACCTGATTTTCTTTTCTCTGGAAACTTTTATCCTGGTGTTCTAAAATGTCATAAAGATGTGCCTTTGTTCTTTTATTGTTTGGATACTTTGTATGCTGTTCAATCTGAAGGCTCATGCCTTTCAGTTCTGGGAAGATTTCTGGTATTATTTCTTTGATGATTTTATTCTCTTGATTTTCTCAGTGCTTTCTTTCTGAAACTCTTATTTGTCAGATGTTGGACCTCCTGACTTCATCATCTAACTCTTCAATTAGAAAAAAAGATCTATTGTACATTTCTTTGACTTTTTGTTCTGCTGTCTGGAAACTTTAACTTAATTTTCCAAGGCTCCTATTGACCTAAATTTATATTATTATATTTTTTTATTTCCAGGCATTCTTGTTCTCTAATTGTTTCTTCTTTTTTCATGGATGGCAATAGCTTGTCTCATCTTTGTGAAGATATTAATGGTACATTCTTTGAAGTTTTCTTCTCTTTGTGAAGTATATACCTGTACTAGTTATCTAGTGCTGTGTAACACATTACCCCAAACACAGTGGCTTAAAACAACAAATGTTTCTCATCTCACTGTTTTGTAGGCCAGGCGTCTGGTAGGGCCTAGCTGAGTGGTTCTGGCTCAGGGTCTCTCATGAGTTTGCAGCCAATGTGTCACCCAGAACTGGAGTCATTTAAGGCTTTGTGGAGATGAAGGATCTGCTTTTAAGCTCAGTCACTTGGTTGATGGCCAGAGCTCTCAATTCCTTACCACACAGGCCTCTCCATATGGCTGCTGGACATAGCAGTTGGCTTCCTCCAAAGTGAGTGATCTGAGATGGAGAGAGAGAACCGAGATGGAAGTTTCAGTGCTTTTTATAACCTAATCTCAGAAATAACCATCATCTCTTCTGTCGTGATACATTGTGAGAGGGTGGACACAAGAACGTGAGCACCAGGAGGCTGCCGTCTTGGAGGAGGCTGACCCACCACAGCACTTATTCTGAATTTCCCCGTATTTCTTGCTTTGGTCTCTGTTGTCCATCCTGGAGGCTTTTCTTGAATATCTGGTGATCTCTCTCTCTGTCCCCTCATATTTTCAGCCCACAAGCTGATTGGAGGCTGTGTGTATGTGCCTATGTGGAGAGCTTGTAGACTGTCTCTATTTGATTCCTCCAGAAGCCAATCCTGTTATGAAGATCTGAGGGCAAGCAGTTTATTTGGGAGGTGAAGGAAACCCCAGGAGGGGAGTGGGGTTTTGGAACATGGAAAGGAAGGTGGCCAAGAAAGGGTATGATATTAAGTCAGGCACTGCAGTGCATGTTTGGAACTCGATCCTGCGGAGAGCTCTGAGAAGTGGTGCAAAACACATACCTCAGAGTGGTTCCACGTGGATGATGTTGATGGCGCTGGGGTACTTGTGCCCTGACTTGGTTGAGTCATTGGTTGAGGGCTATGGGGGATGGGGAGGGTAAATGTCAGGACCTCTCCCCCTGCTGCAAGAAGGCAGAGCAGTCTTCTGAGGGTTTAGGGAAACCTTCAGGCACAAGATGCAGATACCATTGTTGGAGTCTAGAGCACTCGGACATGGCTAAGGTCTGAGGGCCTGGCAGGCACGGACATTGACCATGCATGGGCTTCGCTATAGAGTGATGGGAGGACAGCCTGCTTTCCAATATGACTCAGTATATTTGTAGGTCTTTTCTCTGGGACAGCTTTTAGTCTCTCCAGAGAATGATCCTCTGATCTCCTGCCTTGGGTGGGGTTGGGGTGAGGGGATAGGTCTGGCTTCTGGTGCTCTGGGGCTGGTAGGGGAGGCTGGCTGGGTGGGGCTGTCACCCTCAGTGTGGAGACTTCTATTCAATCCTCTTCTCTTCAGTGCTGTGCTTAACCTCACCCTCTCTGAGCTGGCATCCCCAAGCCTGGGGTTTCTCTGATTCACTCTCCACAAGATTGAGTATCAGGTCTCTGTGGGGCTAGGAGAGGGTACCTTGCTGTATGGAGGTGGGCAGGGCCCACATTTCTCATTTAGATCTTGCTGCATCTGTGCCTCACCCTGGCCTTCATAGTATCCAACTTCCATAATTTTGGGGGAGGAGTCTATGGAGCACATCAGCTGGGCACCATTCCCTGGCCCCAGCCTGGAGGTCGCTAGCTTTGCCTCCTCTGTCCCTGGGTCACCCAGCCTTCCTCTCTCAGCTTCCTGGCTTCATCATGACTGGGGATTCCACATTGCTCGTTCATTGTGTTTCTGTTTCTCTATCTACTTGTTTTGGGGGAGTGTTGAGAAGAAAAGGGATCAGAAAAGTCTCATTCCCCATTTCAAATTGGAATCACTCACAAGAGTTCTTTAAATCAGTCTTCGGGAGCTTGCAGCAAAGGTTTTTTCATAAAACACAAAAGAGCTGTTGGATTAATCAACACAGGATTAGACCAGACTCTTCTGTGCTAACAAATAAACTCAGACATCTCGATGGCTCATGCCAAGAAAGATTTATTTCTCCCTCACACCAAGGCTGAGGTGGGCTGAGCTGCCTTGCTGCATTGTGGCCGCGCATCTGGAGTGTAACTCCATGGCCGTGGTGGGGCATACGGGCGGGTTGGGGAGGTTGAGACAGACAGTTTAAGAGCCAGAGCTGCAAATGGCTTGTATCACTTCTCTCCATCGGCCACATGACTCCAACCTACTGCAGGGGGGTCTGGGAAACCTTGATGGCCCACACAGGCCTGGAGAGCTTGCACAGACCCTGTCGGTTATATCCCCGCCTCTGGGAGCCCTCGAGCCCTAGAATCAGGAAGTGGGGTGGGGCATCTGGCTGGCCTTGGGAAGTCTGTGAAGACGGAAACTCAAGGGTGGAGGCGCCCTGTCCCCACTGCAGACCCAGGCAGCTGTGCCCCGCCCTAGCCCCCAGCCCCTGGCAGGGCAGAGGATCCTGTGAGGGTGAGTTGTCTGGGGGGCATCATGGGATGTATACCCTTCAGCTGTGGGGAACCCAGGTGTGGCCCTGGAGGGCTTGGTGGGGAGACCCCTGGGAGAGCTCTGTCTTTTGGGCTAGAGGGAAGTAATGGAAGAGATTGTGGGATATAATAATATTGTATTAATAATGTGCATTCTGATTGTGGCTCGTGGAGCATCTGTTTATACTGAACACCATTTGAGGGGCAGGGTCGGTTCTGAGTTAATGATAATGTGAGCCATGTGCACTCCTCCTTCCTTCCCTGGCTTCTGGCTGGGGGAGCTTCCCATTGCCATCCCCCACCCTCTCCTTCTGGGTCAGCCTCAGGCTCCTCCCTTCGTGAGTCCACCAGAAAGGCATGGGCCCCACAGCTGGGCATGGGATCCCTGGCCCTTCTGTGGGTTCGGGGAGGGGTCCTTACCGCTCCAGCAGTCTTTTCCTTCAACAACTTCATTGAAATAGAATCCACATAGCACACAATTCACCTGTCTGAAGTGTACGATTCAGTGGTTTTCAGTATATTCACAGAGCTGTGCAACCACCACCCCAGCAGAATTTAGAACGTTTTCACCACCAACCAAGAGAAACCCCAGACCCACTAGCCATCGATCCCATAGACCAACCCTTCCTCTGCCGCTGCCCCAGCCCCTAGCAACTACTAATTCACTCTCTGTCTCTGGATTTGCCTATTCTGGATGTTTCACATAAATGGAATTGGCCCCTCTCTCGCCTCAATTTCCCACAAGAGGATTGGGGGTTGTCTTCTCTCCTCCCTTGGCCCTGCAATCCTGCCCTGGGAGGCCCCCGCCTGCGAAGTCTCTGGTCCAAGGGAGCCGGGCAGGAGTTGGGGACCAGGCAGGGTGGCCCAGGTGATTGGTGAGCAGGGTGGAGGGTTGAGGAGGAGACTGAGGTCAGGGTGGATGAACCCTGAGGTCACTAGACCCTGGTCTGTGCCAGTGTCTGGAGGCCCAGTTCAGTTGGGGGCGGCAGGGCTGGTGGGCTGGGGTGCTCTGGAGGCCTGTGCCTGTTTGGTGCTCCCACGGGTTGTCTGCACGATCCGGGGCTCCTGAGACTGGGGAGGTAGCTGGGGGCTGACTCTGGACCAGACCTGCTAGCATCTGAGAGTGACAGCTGGGGAGGTGGCTATGTTTAGAAGTAATTACTCTGTCTGTGCAGAGGTATTTGGGCATCCTTCCTGGCAGTGGCAGGGAATTAGCTCAAGGCATCACTGCTGGAGCAGCAGAAACTTCATTGCTGGACTTGTCCTGCTTTCCTTACTGGGAGACATGAGGCTGCATTGAGGCAGGGAGAGGGACGGGGTGCTGGAAGTGGTGGGAGAGAGAAACCTGCCCACATTCAGAGAACTGGGTTACTCCTGCGAGCCATTGCTACGCATATGTTAGACGATATGCACCAGACACCCTGGGAGGGATGCTGACCGTGGCCGTTTACTTAACAATTATTTATTAAAGGCATCTGATTGCTGGACATGGTTCTAGGTGCCTGGGCTGCGGCTTAGCTGTTAACTGAGTCCCTGTTGTCATTCTAGTGGATGGGGCAAAGCAACACACATAGACACACACACACAGACACACACACACACAGCAGGTGGAAGTAGAGCTGAGAGGTGCTGCTGCTCCACATTAGGCAGGCCTCTCTGCTAAGGCAACGCTGTGCAGAGACCTGACTGAGGCCCGTGAGTGACCTGTGCTCTTCTGGGGAAGAGTGTCCCAGGCAGGTGGATGAGCAAGTGCAAGGGCCCTGTGGCAGGAGGGTGCTTGGCAGGATGGAGGGACAGCGTGGAGGGGGCACGTGCTCCTTGTTAACCCCTGCGAGGTGACCGTCCATCTGCTGTGAACGTTGGTGTGCCTGCCCCAAATTCATATGTTGGAACCTTAACCCCAATGTGATGGCATTTGGAGGTGGGGCCTTTGGGAGTGATTAAGTCGTAAGTGTGGAAACCGGGACCCTAGACATCTTCCTCATCCTTTCTGCCATCAGTGGACACGGTGAGAAGACAGTTGTCTGTGAACCAGGAAACAGAACTTCACCCAAACTGAATCTGCCAGCACCTGCTCTTGGATTTCCAGGCTCCATAAATGTGAGAAATAGATTTCTGTTGTTTATAAGGCCCCCAGGCTATGGCATTCTGCTAGAGCAGCCCCAACAGACTGACACACTGCTGTTACCAAATAATTGCAGGCTTCACTTCAGAGATGAAGTGAGAAGGGGTCCGTGCTGCTGTTCGGACCCCTGCCTCTGGAGACAGGAGCAGGGACCCCTGTGCTTGGATGATAAAGGACACTCTGGGCTGGCCGGGGTTCCCTGGTGGGCCTGGAGGGCAAGCTGTGGGCTCTCCTCCTGAAGGTGGTTGCGTTTCAGGATGAGGCAGCCGGTCTTTTGCTGGAGAAGAAGGTGGGGGTGATGAGCACATGCAGCATCGTCATGTGAGGGACCCGCATTCTCTGCAGCATCCAGAGCAGAGGACGGGGACCGTGGTGGAAGGCAGGTCCTGGTCCCGAAGCCCCCCTGCTCCTGAGGGTCCTTCGTTACTGAGGGTGTCTGTGTAGGAGGGCCTGGAGGAACAGCTGAGATGCTGAGCTCTGTGCTTTGTAGGGGAACTGGAGCCAGGGTTGGGGGAGCCCCTGGGGCTCCTGGTATGAAAAGAGCTTCCTGCCACAAGCTGGCACACTTTCTTCATCTGCAGCCTGCTTTGTCTCCCTCCACTGGTTCTCTGCTCTGACTCAGTTTCCAGCTTTTCTTTTTTTTTTTTAATTGAAGTAGAGTTGATTGACAATGCTGTGTTAGTTCCTGGTGTACAGCAAAGTGATTCAGTTATACATATATATGCATATTCTTCTCCGTTATGGTTTATTACAGGTTATTGAATATAGTTCCCTGTGCTATGCCGTAGGACCTGGTTATTTATCTATTTTATATATAGTAGTTTGTATCTGCTAATCCCAAACTCCTAATTTATCCCTCCCCATCGTTCCCTCTTTGGTAACCATAAGTTTGTTTTCTATGTCTGTGAGTCTGTTTCTGTTTTGTAAATAAGTTCATTTGTGTCATATTTTAGAGTCCACATATAATTGATATCATACGGTATTTGTCTTTCTCTTTCTGACTTACTTCACTTAGTATGATAATCTCTACGTCCATCCATGTTGCTGCAGATGGCATTATTTCATTCTTTTTTATGGCTGAGTAGTAATCCATTGTGTATATAAACCATATCTTCTTTATCCATTCATCTGTCCATGGACAGTTTGCTTTCATGTCTTTGGGTATTGTAAATAGTGCTGCTATGAACATGGGGTGCATGTATCTTTTCCAATTGGAGTTTTCTCCGGATATATGCCCAGGAATGGGATTGCTGGATCATATGGCAGCTCTGTTTTTAGTTTTTAAAGGAACCTCCGTACTCTTTTCCATAGTGGCTGCACCAATTTACATTCCCACCAGCAGTGTAGGAGGGTTCCCTTTTCTCCACACCCTCTCCAGCATTTATTTGTAGACTCTTTAATGAAGGCCATTCTGACTGGTGCGAGGTGGTACCTCATTGTAGTTTTGATTTGCATTTCTCTAATAATTAGCGACGTTGAGCATCTTTTCATGTGC
Organism: Physeter macrocephalus; assembly: GCF_002837175.3. NCBI lineage: Eukaryota > Metazoa > Chordata > Mammalia > Artiodactyla > Physeteridae > Physeter > Physeter macrocephalus. The sequence goes on from NC_041227.1 coordinate 124,132,859, forward strand.
CTGTTGGCCATCTGTATGTCTTCTTTGGAGAAATGTCCATTGAGATCTTCTGCCCATTTTTTGATTGGGTTGTTTGTTTTTTTTTTGTTATTGAGTTGTATGAGCTGTTTGTATATTTTGGAAATTAAGCCTTTCTTGGTCACATCATTTGCAAATATTTTCTCCCAGTTTGTAGGTTGTCTTTTCATTTTGTGTATGGTTTCCTTTGCTGTGCAAATGCTTATAATTTTGATTAGTCCCATTTTTTTTTTTGCTTTTATTTCTATTGCCTTGGGAGACCGACCTAAGAAAACATTGATACGACTTATGTCAGAGAATGTTTTGCCTGGGTTCTCTTCTAGGAGTGTTTTGGTGTCATGTCTTATGTTTGTCTTTAAGCCATTTTGAGTTTATGTTTGTGTGTATGGTGTGAGGGTGCGTTCTAACTTCATTGATTAACATGCAGCTGTCCAGGCTGTTCTTAAATCAGCCCCAGCAGGTAGGATGGCTTTTATGCTCCCCAAGGTGATAATGGGTACTCTTCCTCATTGAGTTTCCTGACAACACCCTCCAGTGAGCCATCAGTTTCTGCACGACACCTGGGACATGCAAACTCCGTTTTCAAGTACATCCTGGGGCTTGGCATGTGTGACAAAGACAGAGGGTGAGTTTTCGTAAGAAAAAAATCAAGTGTGCATTTTGGGTACATAAAAGACAGGCTGAGGCTTCTTTTTATGGGAAGGAGGTGGGGGGAGCAGGATGGAAAGATATTGAAACTCACCACCATGAATGAGCGGAGAGGGGAGAGACCAGAGGAGGAGGAGGAACGTGCGAGAGAGTGAGAGGGAGAGCATGAGGCGCACGTGGATGAGAGAGGAAGATGCAAAGAGATAAAACGCGTTCACGGGAGGTGCAGGAACATCAGTCTAAATCAAGGATGTCAAATGATCGCGGATGCCTTTGAGTCTCTGACACATATGCCTCATGCTGGTTGCACACAAACTCTTCATGTCTGTACGCACTTGACAGTTGATTCCGGGCCCTCAATAGGGGCATCTCACCACTGCCTCTGCCTCCCCACATCTGCTGCCAGTGGGACCCCTCCCCCTAGTCCTTAGTGGAGGCATTGTTGCTGCTGCCCCTCCTCCCTTCTCCCCGGCCCAGGTGGCTCTGTGTCCTTAATAAAGGAGGCCACTGTGGTCCAGGTGGCAAGAGTTTAAGTGAGAGACACGCAAGCTGGATGATGTCAGGGGGGTGGGGAAAGCAAAACGCTGAGTGCCTGGACCCCAGGAGGTAAAGAAGAGGGGAAGCAGCACTAGGGAGAAGAGTAGGATGAGGGAGCTACGTGCATCCTTCACCTGCCCCCCAGGGTCATCCTCGCTCTCAGAAAGCCCTCATTGACCCCCCAGCTCCCTCGGCTGGGCTGGGCTCTTGGTGGTCCCAGAGGCAGAAGGAGGGCTGGTGGTGGTGACCGAGTGATGGGGCAGCCAAAATGGGTGAGGCTGAATCGGGGAGGATCCTCGCAGCTACCAGGAAGGGTCCAGGGTTTGAGGCTGCCCAGTTCTGACCCTCAGCCTTGGGCCGTGAAGGGGAGGGCCTGGCTTTGAGGTCCTGGTGTGATGAGCTGTGTGGGGGGCTTCCCTTGAATCCGGATTTGATACCAGATTACACAGAATCAGAGAATTCCCAGTTCTTTATCCAGAGGCTATGTGTTGGGCACATGCAGTCTGTGTTCACCAATTTCTGTCCACTGTATTTCTAGTTTCCCCTACACACATTTGTGCAAACTGGGGAGCAGGAAGAGGTGGTCTTTTCTCTACTGCACATTCCCTGTGAAACGATGCTTCTTGGGAGTAACTTGTCTGTTTGGTCCCCACCCCCCCAACTCCAGTGCCGTGGTAACATATGAAGCTTCCTTTTTTTTTTTTTACTGACCTGAAACTCAGTCCCCCTGGACAGAAAAGTCAGGGGACATAATGTCTCACAGAATCGACCCAGAGCAGCAAGCACTGGGATTTCACTCCTCAGCAGTTTCTTGCCCCAACTAATATGTGGACAAAGACTCCATTCAGAAGAAGGATCTGGAAAAATTGCTCTGGAGTTTGATTCTTTATCTACTTCCACAAAATGCCAAGCAGAGACTGTCCGGCTTACAAAGCCAGACTCCAGGGATAATGGCCATGTAGCAGAGGATTTAACCTTGTCCCAAGAGAGGTCTGTCCTTTGCCCTTGGACAAAGGGGATCTCTAAGGGGATCTCTAAGCCCTTGGAATGTTCTGGTCTTGGTTTGCCTGGCAGCTCTGGGCCACACCAACAAAGTGATTTAAGATGGGGCTCTGGGCCCCAGCAACATGCGACATGGGTGGGTGACATGGGTGGGATTGGTTCACATGGTATAAGCTTGACCTCTAGAGGGGCTGGACTGAGGTCAGCCACGTGGGCCTCAAAGTGCCTCCATGGTGGACCCCAGCAAAGACTGGATACTAAGGCTTGGGAACTTCCCTGGTTGGCAATGTCACCACACATTGATGCTGGGACAGCAGCACTGTCCTGACTCCAGGGAGAGAGGACAATGGAAGCCCCACATTTCCTATCTTCCTGGACTCCTGGGTTGACTTTAATCTGTATCTTTTCACCATAATAAATCATAACAGTGAGTGTAACAGTTTCCTTGAGCCCTGAGTCCTTCTAGCAGATTATCAAACCTAAGGGTGGTCTTGAGGACCCCCAACTTGCACTTGGTGTCAGAAGTGAGGGTGGTTTTGTGGCCTACTCCCTGACTTCACACCAGCATTACGAGGGTTCCCTACAGACTCTGCACCTCCTCACTGCTCCTGGACGTTAATAGCTCTCCAACTGATCTCCCCATTTTTCTCACCCCGGGCCATTCTAGTGCTGCAGCCAGCATGGGCTTTTAAAACTGTCAGTCCTCCCACATCTCTCCCTGCTGAAGCCCTCCACTGGGCTGCGTCTGCATGGGCTCTCAAACCTTGGGCATGAGCTAAAACCCTGGCATAATCTGGCTTTTGCTGACCCTCTCCAACCTCATCCTCTTGCCTACCACATTCTAGCCCCACCCCCCATCCCAGCCCCCTTTGGGGCATAGAGCACACCTGAGCTCTTACCTGCATTGGAGCTATCTCCCATGCTAATCTCTTTGGCTCTTTCTCCGACTTTGAGTCTCGTCCAGTGTCAGCCTTCTTGGGAAGGCTCAGAGGGGCTCGGGGCATCTTCCCGCTCATTTGCCAACTCAGAATCTATTCATAGCCTTCCCAGCACCCCTCTCAGTGTGGAATCATACACTTATATTGTTCCCTTTCCTGTTTATTTCTGCTCTTTCCATACTGGACACCCCCCAAAGGCAGAGACTTTGCGTGTTTTATTTGCAGTTGTAGATCTTGTACGTAGATCTTGAGCCTAGCATCCCTGCTTGTTGGAGCAATGAGTGACCTTCCCCCATAGCTACCACATGGCTAATTTTCCCCAGCACTGGTGGTGCCCCAGCCCCCTTGGTCAAACTTCCTCAGTATCTGACCCCAAGCAGCATGCTCCTGTGCGTCCTGGTAGGTCTCCTGGCTCCTGGGGTGGTGGGGCTGGTATTGTCTCTTTCCTTCCACTTTCCCGGCTGGGTTATGCTGTGACTTAACCTAGTTATAGGCCCGGTGGACAGGAAGGTAGGCAGAGGCAGACCCTGAGTTCAGCACATGTTGTCTTATGGGGGAGAGCACTCCATATTGTCTTCAAGCAGAAGGAAGGGTGTGCTTTTCTACGCATCCATCCTTGATTTTTGTGTCCCGCAGGGTTTCTATTGCCTCTTTGTTGTGCTCTGGAGTTCCATCACTGCTATTTTCATCGGAATATAGTTGTTAATTCATTGTTTTTTTGGGGAAGATGAGCGCTGAGACCTCCTGGTTCTTCATCTTGCTGCCATCACTTGAGAGTTTATTCCCAATGGCTCAGCATGTGATCTATTTGGTTAATATTCTGGGTACACTTGGAAAGAATGAGTATCTGCAGTTGTTGGATTTAGTGTTCTATAAATGTCAATTAGGTCAAGATGGTTAATGTTCAGATCTTCTATCTCCTTAATGATTTTGGTTGACTTGTTCTATCAACAGTTGAGGGAAGGGTATGAGCATCTGCAACTATAATTGTGGATCTCTCCCTTTAATTCTTTCAATTTTTGCCTTATGTATTTGAAATTCTATTTTGCCTTTCAGGCTTGTGAATTTTATACTTTCCTAATAAATTAACTCCATTTTTTATTATGAAGTATCACCCTTTAACTCTGTTAATACCCTTTGTATTCAAGTCTAGTTAATCTGTTATTAATATAACCCCTCTAGCCTTCTTATGCTTATTATTTGCCTTGTATTATTTTAAATTTCTACTTTCAGTCCATCTCTGTTGCTGACAACCTCTGCCTTTTCACTGGAGTGTGTAGTATGTTTACGTTTAATGTAGTTAGTGATATGGCCAGAATTAAGTCTGTCATTTTACCATTTGTTTTCTGTTTGTTCTCCTGCTTCCTGTTCATTTGTACCTCCTTTTCTGCCTTCATTGTGGTTAATTTTATGCTGCACTTTAATTTATATATTGCCTTTGTAGCCTTAGCCACTGTACTTTTTAGTGGTTGCTCTAGGGAGGACTGTAATGTTTTTTTTAAAAGTCACGAGACTGAATGGGAGAAGTGACATCTTTCCTACACGGAGGGGAGATGTCCCAGAATTGAGACCTTGAGCACCTCAATGTGTAGAGTTTGGGGAGATGAGGGGAAGCTAGCCAAGGTGACTGAGAAGGCCTTGATTAAGGTGAGAAGACCTCTAAGAGAAAAAGTGGTGTCCCTGAGGCCAAGCAAAAAGAGGCTTTTTAGGGAAGTGAGTTAATGACTGTGTCCACATTGACAAAGGAGGGGTGAGATGGGGGCTGAGGATTGACCACTGTGTTTGGCCATGTTGGTGGGGGTTGGGGGGGGGTCATTGGTGATCTTGGCAGAAGTTTTTCCTACTGAAGAGTGAGAAGAAACTTATTTGGAGTTACTTCAGGAGAGAATGAGAAGGGATGAAGTGGGAACAGCACATAAAGACAACTTTTAGAAAATATTTCTTCAAAGGGGAGCAGATAAGCAGTGCAGTATCTGGAGGGAGATTTGAGTCAAGGGAGGATTTTACTGTTGCTGTTGGGAGATACTAGAGCATATTTATACTAATGGGAATGACTCAGGACCTGGTGAAAAACATATAATCTAAAATACAAACCACATTTATGCATAGACACATACTTATTAACAGTAGTTATATTTTGATTTTGGGATCATGGATGATTTTTGTATTTGTCTCTATTTGAAAATCTGTACTTTATACGTTTTTCCTTACAATAAGCTCATGTAACATTAAAAATAAAAAAGTGAAGTGGCAGAGATAAGTAAATTCACCAAGAAAACCAGAGCATGACTTTCTCATCTCCCTTAAAGCCATTTTTTTCCTATGAACAAAGTATGTTTGCTCATGGCAAAAACATTAAAACAATATAGAAAAGTTAAGAAGTAGAAACTAGGGCTTCCCTGGTGGCGCAGTGGTTGAGAATCCGCCTGCCGATGCAGGGGATACGGGTTCATGCCCCGGTCCGGGAAGATCCCACATGCCGCGGAGCGGCTGGGCCCGTGAGCCATGGCCACTGAGCTTGTGCGTCCGGAGCCTGTGCTCCGCAACGGGAGAGGCCACAACAGTGAGAGGCCCTAATACGACAAAAAAAAAAAAAAAAAAAAAAAAAAGAAGTAGAAACTAAAATCTCCCTGATTGAGCCTCTCTGTTAACACCCCATTTCCACAGCTTAGCAGTAAAGTTGGTGTTGCATATTTCCAGAAAATTTCATATATATATATATGAATATCCCTTTTTTTCTCCTATATAAACAGGATTTTATGTATTTTGTTCTGGAGCTTGCTTTTTTGGTTACAATTTTCTTTGGAAACAGTGACTCATCAGCACTTATAGCTCTCCCTTGTTTAAAAAGAATGATTGTGGAATATGCCATCATGTGGGCATTCCATAATTTATTTCCTAGTGGGTGGACTCTTTCCCTCTCAGTGTATTTCCTGCTACTATAATAATATTAACTTAATTTATTGTAAGTAAATGTTGGCTTACTTGTGAGGGTAAGTCAGTGGGAGATTCCTGGAAGTGGAATTATTAAATCAAAGGCATGTGCATTTAAAAATTAATAAATATCACCAAATAGTCCTTCCAAAAGATTTTACCAGTTTAATCCTATCTACTGTGTATTGTCCAGTACTGGGTATTGTTAAATACTTTTGCCAGTTTGACACTTATCTTGCTATTAGTTGAATTTCTTTAATTAGGAGTGAAGTTGAGCATCTTTTCCTATGTTTAATGGCTGTTTACATTTTTCTGTGGACTGGTTGTTTCACTACTGGTTGTTTGTCCTTCACTTATTAATTTGCCAGAACTTTTTATTTATGAAGGTGATCAATCTTTTGTTATACATGATATAAATCTCTCCTCACTGTGTAATTTTTCTTTTAACTTTGTTTATAGTATTTCTTTTTCTGATACAGAAGTTGTTTATCTTTTTGTCAAAACTCTTTTCCTTTTTTGGCTTCTATGTTTTATGTAATATTAAATATTGTCCACTCAGAATTTTAAAATACTTCATCGTGTTATTGTCTAGTGAAAGTGACTTTCTCTCAGTCTCCCTAGCTTCAAGCTTTGCATCCAGGGCAATAGTTTGGGAGGGGGAAGGGAGGGGTTGTGGCCTCACGTGGCCTCACGTGACCAGGGAAGCTCCTTTCAGGCCCCAGCCTTCCAGGACTCCTTCACAGCCACTCTTTCCAGCCTCTCAAAGGGGTCAGAACGTTCAGGTTGCCATGTGGTACCTTCAAGAAATGGCCCACGTGCCAGGGCCTGTGTGCAGGCTGAGTCTCGGGGATGCCAGGAAGCCTCCCCTGAACCCTACAACCGTTGACCGTAACCCTCTGAGCTCTGGGCCTGTCTCATCCATGCTTCACAGTTTATTTCTGAATTACAGAAGCAGAGAATTTTAGAGCCGGGAGAAACCCTAGAGATCATCTATGTCAGAGTCAATTTTATAGTCAGAGAAACAAGTAAAGTCAAGGATGTGTGGACAGTAAGTGACAGGCTGGGAGGCCTAGATGCCAGGTCTCTTTGGACCCAGCGCTGACCCCTCACAGCTCACGTCCTCTCTGAGTCAGTTTCCTTGAAGGCTCCCCAAGGATGCTCCTGGGCCTCCTGCAGCTTATCATCCATGCTCTTTAGACAGAGCTGAATGTCAGTGGGTGCTGTGGAACCCCTAATAGGGGTGGGTCATTCTCTTTGCAGGATGGGCACTGTGTCCACAGCTCAGTGTACCCAGAAGGTCCACTTTGGATGTGGTTTGAGCCTGTTTTGGGGAACAGCAGGGGCAGAAGGCCTCCAGGTCCCCTGGAATGGATCACGGGGGATACCAGGTGGGAGTAGGGTTCACTCTGCTACAGGCTCTTGAGGACCTGCAGGGAGGGGAGGGGCAGCACTCCCAGCCACTCGCCAGTGGCTGTGATGGCAGGTGGGCAGGGGCTGACTCCCGGTCAAGTGCAGGGGATCTGCGGTTCTTCACTGAACATGGAGCTTGAGGGCAGTGTTCGGAAGGCATAGGAGAGGCATTTGTTCTGGACCCTGGGGCTCCAGCGGCCACTCCTCCCTGATGGATGCCCAAAGCCAGGTGAGCCAGATAAGCTTAGTGTCAAAGAGGCAGAGCAACCAAAGACTATGGGAGACAGGTTAAGAGCAGCAGGAAGGTGGGACTGGTTTGTGGGTTATTTTACGGAGGTTTAGCTGCTTAAACAGGGATTACAGACTGGCATGGGGATCTGTTTGAACAGGAAACTAAGTAGGAGAGACAACTAAAAAACCAAAATTACAGACTTATTTCAGGGCTCTGTTCTTCCAAGGGTTGTATGTCAGGGGACACTGGCTCTGGGGAACTCCCAGTCGGTCAGAAGGGTAAGATGGGAGAAGGAGCCTCTCAATGTAAAATCCTACTGACCCTCCTGGCGCTTGGTTTATTTTAATTACAATTATAAAGCATGTCCAATCTCCAGTCCCTGAAGTGTGAAGCAGACAGAATCACTTATAATAAAAAAAAAAATCACTCTGAAGGCTGGTGCTGGCATTTGCCAGGTCTAGAGTTTGACCAGGCGCCTCCTCCGAGCTCTGTGTGGCGGGTATCAGTCTCCGCGCCTCTCGGCTGGTGGCCTCGGTGCTGTGCAGCCATGGGCTGCCCACTGGGCATCTAGGACCCCTGGGCTGGAGCTGCTGTGGCCTCTGCCTGCCCCTGATCCATGCAGTCTGTGTGTCGCCTCCCTCCACATGTGCAGTGCACCCCCCTCTCAGGGTGGCCATGGTGCAGGATGGGCCCCACTGATGTGAGATCTGCATCCTTCACTGTGGCTTCTTCTCTGTATAGAGATGGGGGAAGATGCTCTCTATGTCCTGGGGGGCTGCTCAGCTGAGAGTCTCTAAGCCCCCATGTTCAGCAGCCATGGACTCTGTCCTCCACGTCCAGTGTATGCAGGACACATATTCAACAGGGAGATTAGGTCAATGGAAAGGGAGGACCAGGTGTGTGTGTGTGTGTGTGTGTGTGTGTGTGTGTGTGTAACGTTTTATCTCCAAGGCCAGCTCTACTTCATTAGTGGGCGCCAATGAACCATCTTTCAGTTTAAGCTGGGTGAGTTGAATTTCCGTCACTTGCTCCCCCAATATTTTGACTCTCTGCGTCATGTCTGAGGGCTGGGAGGGAATTCCTCATCTCCATGTCTAGCCCAAGCTCTCATCTGGGGTTTCTGCACCCCACCCGCTGCCTCACCGGTTCCCATCAGGAAACTGTTTTCTCCTCATCAGGGAGTGAGTTGAGCTCACCCACCTCTCCCCTGCCCTCTACCTTTCGCAGGGCTTCGAGGAGCCTGCAGGGCTTGCCTTGGGATTGGCTGAGCTGGTCCCCTGGCCTAGCAATTGCCCCCGTGGGTGCAGCACAGCCAGAGTGATGTGACCCTGAGCTTGTCTGCTTGGCAGTAAGTGAGGGTGACTCCCAGCCTGGGCCCCCACACCCCCGGCCAGCCTCTAGAGAGGGGCCCCCGGTGGCCAGGTCTCAGCTGCTGCTCAGGGTCTGGAGGCCACGTCCTGGCACCTGGATGAGCTTGTGGGGTGCGGCTCCTCCAGAAACAGCTCTCAGAGGAACCTGTGGGTGGTCCCTGGGTGGCATGACGGTGACGAGGCTGAGCGGCTCCCGAAAGGTCCAGACTTGTGTATCCTGGGGATGTGGTAAAAGTGTTTGTTTTTCTTCCCACTTCCGCCAAGAGACAGAGGGGTATTTAGATCGTGCGTTCCAAGGAATACAAGACCTCCCTGTCACTCAGGTGGGTACCTTGGCCAACAAGGGTCCTGAGTTACAGAAAGGTGGGGTGAATGCAGGCAGATGTCAGGGACCCACAGACATGAATATGATTTCCAGCTCGCTGTAGCAGTGCCTGGGGTCCCTGTGGAGGGCTGTTACGAGGACCTTGCCCTCCGGCCATGCCCAGTTTCTCTCCCTCTCCTCTGGTTTCCAGGGACATCACAGCCTCTAGCCACCTCCATCCCCTCCTCCTAGCTTGTGTGGATCCCATCAAATGTGAGCCCGATGGCAGAGAACCCATCCACGACAAATCAAGGCCATCCATGCTTTCAAATATTAAATCTGTTCAGAATATTAAGTAATTTCCTCTTCAATGATCCCAGGAAATTTAATTAGCGCTTGTTCTCCCAATAGAGTTGTCTCTTCATTTCAGAGATGTTGCAGTCACGAGGAAGGAGGCTCAGATCCCTGCAGTGTGCATGGCTGGACAGTCTCCCCTGATAGTCCCCTCAGCTGCAGGCGCCCCAGTTCATCAGCTGCCGGGTCTCTGTGGCTGGGTGGGGGTGGCCAGGTGACACAGAGCACCGTTCTCTGCGAGCCGTCCATTCTCTAGGAAGGGTGGACATTAAGCCCTTACTTTGGGGTCCAAGTGGAGTCTGGGTTCCTATAGCCCTTATTGGCTGTGAGGTTACAAAAAGATTGTGGCCCCCATCTTGGGACTTTCTCTCTGGCTCTCTTAGATCAGGCGCTCTGGGGGAAGCCAGCTGCTGAGTCCTAGGCCAGCTTTCTGTGTCTCGCTTATTGAGGCTCATTTTCCTTATCTGTAATTTGGGGGCAATAACACTGACCTCAAGGCATTATTTCAAAGGTTAAAGGAGAAATTCCATGTTAGGTGTGTAACCCACAGTAGGAATTCAATAAAAATTAATTTTCTTTTATTGCTCTCACGAATCATGAGCTTCAAAAATATTTATTTTGTAATGATGAAACTTCCAGAACTTCAGCTCAAAATAATAAACCCGGGAGGGACCTTCTCCAGAGAGGAGCCGGAGAGAGGGTTAGAATGTGTTGCCAAGATGGTCCATGAGCTCCAAGGACACATGTGGAGCTCCTGATGGCATGATACCAGCAAATCAACTCAAAAGTTAATCTGAAAAGGCAAGTCAAGAGGTTGACTGCGGCACTCCCTCAGCTTCTTGGTCAAAGGCATGGGAAACTTTCACCCCTGCAGGTGGGGCCCTGTGTTTATCAGGAACTGTCCAGATTCTTTCTCCCCCTGCGAGCTGGTGCGCTGGCAGATAAACTGCCTCTGTAACATTTCTAATCGAATTAAAAAACACTCCTTATATTTTTCCTGGTTACAAATGCAATTGAGATCCAACATAGAAAACTTAGAATATACAATAAAATTTCAAATTGAAAAATTACCCGTTGTTCACCTGTACAGAGGGAATCACTCCTGGCCAAGAGACTGTGTCCCTCCATCCTGTTTCAGGGCCTGGGGAGGACAAATGGCATTGCATTGCACACTCTGTTTGATAAACCTCCCCATTTGAAGGCTTATGAACATTTTGCAGTGGTATTGAATATTCTTCTATGATAGGGTTTTTTTTTTGTTTTTGTTTTTGTTTTGTGGTACACGGGCCTCTCACTGCTGTGGCCTCTCCCATTGCGGAGCACAGGCTCCGGACGCGCAGGCTCAGCGGCCATGGCTCACGGGCCCAGCCACTCCGCGGCATGTGGGATCCTCCCGGACCCGGGGCACGAACCCATGTCCCCTGCATCGGCAGGCGGACTCTCAACCACTGCGCCACCAGGGAAGCCCTATGGTAGGGTTTTTAATGAGTGCCCAAATTATTTACCAAGCACCCAGGAGTTGCACGTTCAGTTTGTTTTCAGTCTCTTGATGTCATAAGCAATGCTGCAAATATTCTAGTACGTAAGTCTTTGGAGATAAATCTGTATTTGTTCCTGAGTTTCTCCTTAGGGTGAATTCCTGCAAGTGGAATTGCTGAGTTAAAGGTTAAACACATTTTGGAAGCTTTTGATCCAAGTGCCAATCTTCCCTCCAGACAGATGCCAACTTCGACCCCACCATCTAGTGCGGGAGAGGGTCACTTCCCAGCAGAAGCTTTGGATGCAATCAGCAGTTTCAAAATCTGGCGGGTGGAAAAGTGGAAGTGTGTTTTTGTTTTGATTTATATTGCTTTGGTGGCTGGTGAGATTAGACACTTTCTGTACTTTGAGGCCCTTTTTAAGTCTTCTTTGTGAGTTGCCTCTTTAAGCCCCTGCTTGTTGTGGTCTCATCCAGCATATGTGTCCCCATCTTTGGTGTTTAAAGATGGTGTTGGAGGTGAAGATGGCCATGTTAACATGTGGGAGTATGGATAAAAATATTGATAGAGGATGGCAAGGCCGCTCTGTGGGTGGAGTATTTCTTCATATTTTTCTCAAAGCACTTACCATGTGGCCTTGTCATTTAGCTGTTTACCCATCTGCTTCCCCAACTCAGCACCCAGAGCCTGGAGGGCAGGATTGGATCCTTTTCATGCTGTGAGCCACCGACTGACCTAGAGCTGGGCACTTAGAAGGTGCTCAAAGAATAGTTTTTGGGTAAATGAATGCATGAGGAATTACTGTCTTTGGGCAAATGGCAAAGTTGTTCACGAAGGCAGCTTAAGACTGCCTGTCCCTTCATGTGACACTTTTGGAACATCCCTGAGTGTTAAGTGGGCAGGCCAAGAAGATGAGGACAGTGTGACAGTCCTATTCAAAAAGCGCCAGTGCTTTGGAGCAAGAATAGTAGAAGCAATTTGCATTTTATTCATTTAACATCAAAAAGCACAGGGCTGGGGGAATAGGGAGTGGCTGCTTGGTGGGTACAGGGTCTCCTTTTGGGATGATGGAAACGTTTTGGACCTAGATGGTGGTGATGGTTGTACAATATCGTGAATGTGCTAAACGGCACGGAATTGCGCACTTTAAAATGGTTAATTCTATGTTATGTGAATTTCATCTCAATTAAGAAAAAAAAGCACAAGGTTCTCCTGGCTGGCCCCTGCTCCCGGCCGCTTCAGCCTGATATGTGGTGTGTCACGGCTGCCAAGGACTCTGCTGACTTGCAGTGGAGCAGGAAATTGCATTGGTGCACTGGGCCCCCGGTTTGCTGCGTTAGCCTTGAAGTCACAGATCAGAACGGGTCTCACTGTCCAGGGGAGTTTGCAGGGGGCGGTGGGGAGATGAGCTGGGTTTGCACAAAGCTGAGCAGAGGGCACATCCGGGTCAGTGTGGGGTCCAAAGTGCTTGGCCAAGGTTGGTTGACTATCCCTAGGCCTGTCCTTGTGGTGGGGGGCAGAGGAGGACCCTCCGGGTGGCCAAGGAAAGGTCAGCACTTCATTCGGAGCTGGGCTTCCCAAGCAGGGCAGGGAGCGGCAAGCCTGTAGGGGCTTCTAAATGCTCAAGTGACCCTTCTTCTGGGGACTGGGCACTGTGAGGACCATGGAACAGGGGAACTGGCCTGGGAACACGTCTCCTTCTATTGGTCTGCCAGCTGTGGGGATGGTGGAGCCTGACCTGGAGGGGAGGGAGGAGGTTGAGGGATGGAGGGGTCATTGTTTGACCTTGAAATTTTGCAGCTTGAGAGCCATACCCTCCCTTCCCCAACAGTGCTGCCCCTTGCCAGGTGGGACTTGGCCACGGAGCTCCTGGAAGCAGGGAGGAGAGAGGAGGGAAGGGGCAGAGGAGCTATTTTGTAAAAGGATGAGCTTCCTGGAGGAGGAGGTAGAAGGCGGAAGATCTGGAGCAATAGGCAGCTCACCTCTCCTCCTGCCCCCACGTCTCCTTCGAGCACTGGCACTGCTGAGCTCGTTTGGGGCAGCCAGGCTTCTTCGGGCAGAACTGTAGCTCCCACTCCTGGAGATGGACTGAGGGTCATGAGGTCCATCCCTGCCCATTAGCACAGGAGAAAGCCAAGCCCTAAGGATGCCAATGGTAGGTCCCCATCATCCAGGCAGCCAGGCCGGGCCAGGCAGCCAGGCCCTCTGTCCTCCCGACCTGGATTGTCCTCCTCAACAGGGGAGGCTACTTTCCTGTTTCTCAGGAACTGGCCAGCTGGGTCAGGGGCCCTGTGGCTGTGGAGCCATGCTTGGTGAACAGTCTCCAGGAGTTAGTGTCTCATTTTCAATGTTCATTTTTATCTTGGTGGAAATCTGTCCTGGACATCCCAGGGGGCTGGCGGTTTTGAAGATGCATATAGGGGGCACTGGGTGGAGGCCCTGGTCCAAGGATCTGGGGGCTCAGAGTCATTTATTGCCGCTGCTGGGGACAAAACAAGAGACCCAGCTCGGCAGAGGGGGTACTCCCCTGGATGGGCCAAGGGACCAGGTCTGCTGGGCAGGGGTGGAAGACCTGCGACCCCAGCGTTGACACACCTCGCAAATATGTGAAAAGTGCCACCTGCCCAGCCCACCTCCCCCCTTCACGTGGAGGTTCAATGCTGGATCGAGACAGAAATGTAGTTGTAGTTAGGATGTAGACGGGGCTGAGTGGGGAGGGGAAGGAAGAGTGAGAGTTATGGCCGAGTTTCAGGACTGGGAACACTGGCTCTTAGGAGAAATAGGGACTTCAACAGGGCATGTGGGCTGAACTGTCCCCCAGATTCACATGTTGAAGCCCTAACCCCCAACACCTCAGGATGTGCCTGTATTTGGGGGCAGGGCCTTTAGAGAGGGCAATTAGGTTAAGCTGAGGTCAAGTGGGTGGGTCCTAATACAACATGACTGGTGTCCTTATGAGAAGAGGAGGTTGGGACATAGACACACAGAGGGATGATCATGTGAGGACACAGGGAGAAGACATCTGTCCTCAGGCCCAGGAGGCACCACCCTGCCAACACCCTGATCTTGGCCTCCTGGCCTCCAGTGTCTGTTGTTTAGGCTACCAGCCTGTGCTGCTTTGTTCTGGTGGCCCGGGGACACTAACACAGGGCAGGAGTGCAATGTGGGTAGCCCTCCCCACAATGGGCGCCTTCTCCAGAGTCAGCTGGAGCTGGAGGGAGGCATCTCCTGTCCTGCCATTGCCTTGGTCAGACAGAGGGCCTTGGAGCTGTGGGTCTGGCTGGTGGTGGTGACGGGCACTGCCTTTGTTGTTGGGGACATGATCGGGTGTATTCGTACAGGACTGTGTGTATGGGAGCCCATAGATAACACAGTGCTCCGAGGTCTCTGGGAGCAAGTATGAAATAAAGCCACAATGTAAAGATGTCTTCTTTGGGGAAGATCTTAAAACAGAGAATGAAATTCAAAATAAGGATGAATTCAAAGACAGCAACAGCTCAGGTTCTAAGAGGCCTGCAAGCCACCTACAGTTTTCTCCCCTCTGTCATTTATTCCCCTGCCTCCTTCGGGTGGCTCCCAAGCCAAGTCATTAACACACACCCTGTCCTGTAGGATGTAGGTGCCATCACATGGGTGCCAGAAGCCACGAGACAGCAGCCAGCTCCCCGCGGGGGCTGCATCGCACACAACCATGTGTCCCTCAGCCTTTCCTGTGTGCGTGAGCTTTTGGTGACTGAGGGGAGGGCTGTCCTTGGTTTCTAGAGGACATCAATCGGCCATGTCCCAGTGAAACTGATGTTGTTTCAGTCACACCAGCAACTGTCACCTCAGTTCACAGACTCACAAGAAAATAAAAAATTTGTAACGTTAAACTTATTGCGGTAATCCTTTTGCTATACGTACATATATCAGAACATCATGTTGTACACCTCAAACTAATACAATGTTATATGTCAATTATATCTCAATAGAACTGGAAGAAGAAAAAGAAGTTTATGGAAATAGTAAAGGTCTGAGTTTACCATTAAGGTACTCAGTAGATTCCAAACTTTAATGATAAAAGCCATCCAAAGTGATTCAGTGAAGTGTTCTTTCTGATTATGTTAGTTACTGAGATTATTTAATAGCTGTACCCTTAAAATGTACATCCTCACGGCAACCCACCCACTCAGCGGCACGTGGGAGGGTTCTGTGCTCAGTTTCTCGCTGGCTTGGTCCAGGCTCTTCAATTGTGCTTTCAACCTGGGGATTATACAGTCCGAAGGACAGGCTGATGTATCAGATGGCAGAATCAACGCAAAAGATGACCAATTGGATTAAATTTAACAGGAGTAAGTGAAACCCTCATCCCCACATGTTTGGATGTATGCACAGAAACCATGTGGAAGAAACTGGCTGGAAATGAAGCAGTGTGTGTTGTAGCGACTGTTTAAGCCATCTTAGTGGAAACCCCATGTCAGAAGGGGGAGAATTATATGTCCTCTTTGCCGTCTGACTGTGGTGGGGCTGGAGCCAGGACTTGTGCAAAATTCCATGAGATTCAACGGGACAATGACCGCAGCAGATTCTGGGTCCATGTTGGGAGGAAGGTTTTCCAGCAGTGCAGGCTCTCCCCTGATGAGGAGACCGTCGTGGGAGGTGGGGAGCACCGCGCCATGGTAGTGCCCATGCAGAGCTGGGGATACTGTGTCTGGGGTGCTGTAAGAGACATTCCCTCAAGAGAGAGGGACAGGCTGGACCAGGTGATGGCCAATGCCTGCCTGCTCTGAAGCTCATCTGATTTCATTATCAATCCCCCTGGAGTGGATTGAATAATGTCCCCCCAAATTCATGCCCACCCAGAACCTCAGAATGGGACCTTATTTGGAAATAGGGTCTTTGCAGATGCAATTAGTTAAGATGAGGTCGTGCTGGATTAGGGTGGGCCCTCAGTCCAATGACTGGGGTCCTTATAAGGAAGGGAAGAGGACACAGAGACAAGGCCATGTGGAGACAGAGGCAGAGACTGGAGTGAACCTGCCACAGGCCGAGGATGCCAAGGACCCTTGGCAGTGACCAGAAGCCAGGAGGGAGGCCTGGCATGGTTTCTCCCTGGAGCTTTCGAGGCAGCAGGCTGACACCTTGATTTCCAACTTCTGACCTTCAGGACTGTGAGAGAATACATTTCTGTTGTTTCCAGCCCCTGGTTTCGTGTGATGGGAGCCCCAGGAAGCTAACACATCCTTTTGCCTTTGCCCTGGGCAGTCTCTGTGCAGCATCGTAAAAGGGAAGAAGCTCTCTTGGCTTCACCCTTGTTTTAAAGATCTTCAAGTCAAATGAAAATTCTCGTTATTTTTCATGATGCCGCATCCCCTGCCTTTTCCTTTTAAAAGTATTTTATGCTCATGGCCAACGTTGTAACATCCACAAAGATTTTATCGTGATTATGGTTTGAATGGAACTGTAAAAAGAAAGCATGCTCTTCCATCTCGGCCTTGGGAGCACAAAGCCAAGAATGGCGGTGCCTGGGCGCTCACAGATCTGCTTCCTCCCTGCTCCTGCGCGGGCTCTGGCCATGCATCCAGCTTTCCTTTCTCCTCCTCCTCTGTCTTCAGCCTCTGAACCTGCTTAGTTCACCTCTGGCTAAAGGTGATGAAGACTGCTGGATGGGGAAATCAGTTAAGATTCAGGCATTTTGCCTACACAGTTCTAAACACCTGTATCTTGGGGAACATGGGGAAACCAGATAGATTTTCCATCGTGCATCCAGATGCCTCTCATCCTGCGGACACCCTCAGCCTCTTCTCTGTCCTCCGGAAAATGCATTTGTCCAGGCAGATGGGCACGTCTTCAGTTCAGGCAGCCTGTGCCTTCCCTCTGTTCATGACCTTGCTCAGATTCGGCTGAGCACATCTACACAACAGGGACAAGAGTGCTACCTCTGTGGAACAAGCTTAGCACAGACCTTCCCACAGGATCGCCTGGGGT
Source organism: Physeter macrocephalus (assembly GCF_002837175.3). Lineage (NCBI taxonomy): Eukaryota > Metazoa > Chordata > Mammalia > Artiodactyla > Physeteridae > Physeter > Physeter macrocephalus. Next base: position 124,150,051 of record NC_041227.1, read on the forward strand.
TGCCTAGCAATCTGACAGCACTCTGCCTCAGCAGACACACGCCTCGGATGGATTTTTCCTATTTTTAATTTGTTTTCTGGGTGGGTATTATTGTGCAATCGCAGGCAGAGCTCTAAGACATGGCGTGGGTCCTGCTCAAAACAAGGAGATCTGAGAAGATGGGGAAGGACACACCTGCCCCTGAGTGGACCGTGGCATCTGTTCTGGGAGGCTCTTGGCTCTGGCTGTCGCCCCTGGTTATGAAAGTTGGACAGTGCCTGGGAACCCTCTGCTGGCTCCCCTCATGCATTTCCCAGGCCTTCTCAGCTCTCCCAAAGCAGCTGGGTTACCAAGCAGCCCAATGACTGAAATGTGTGCAATGTGGGCAAGGACCCTGAGCTGCCTGGATCTCCCTCTGACATTTCCCAGCCACGTGGGAGGAGAGATGGGACGATCTGCAAGTGGCTCACCCTCCTTTGGAGAAGATAAATGTCAGAACTGAAAGCAACTGGGTACTGATATAGAGCTGCATGCTCTTAAATAAAATATCAAGTCTGGAAGCGTGTGTGTGACATTGCAGATGCACCCACCTGCTCCCCTGCATGTGAAATAAGAGGCAGCATGGCAGGGGTGGGGGCAGCACTGCTGGCAGAGTCGGAAGTTGGGTTCAAGGTCCGGAGTTGCTGCCCATGTGCCGGGAGGCCCCGGCAGGGCACCTGGGCATGCTGGCCTCAGTTTTCTCATCTTTCTGGAGTTGCTTCCAGCTCTGAAATGTTGGGATGACGTCTGCGATGGTGAAACCAGGGGAGGGGGTGAGATCATCGAGGAAAATAATGTGAAGGGACTGGCAATGGAGTCTCGGGGGAAAGCTGGCATTTAGGGAGAATCAGGGGAACCAAGTGGAGATGCGGAGGTAGCTGCCTCAGTAGGGAAGAGCAGAGAGAGTGCTGTTATAGAGGATAAGGGAGAAGGTTCTAGAAAGGGAGTGGAGAGCGTGCCACCTGCCTTGAAAGATCCAGTGCACGGAGGAGGGCGCACAGGCTAGTTGGTCACCAGGGACCCCGGCAGGGCCATTTCCAGGGGGGGTGTCGGAGAGGAGGTGGGGACCACTTGTGATAAAGGGAAGGAGATGGGAGGAGAGCAGCTCTAGGGTCTGTTCTTAAAGGATGGGTAAGGACTGACCATGCTTTTAGGCTGGGGGGCTAGAACCCCCCAGAGCAGGGAAGGTGGAAGAGGAGGAAGCCCAAGGGGGCTGGATGGGGGTAGGGGGAGGATTTGAGAGGAAAGGGAGCAGGAAGAGGAGATGAACACGGATGGAAGGTGAGAGTGAAGAAAGCTGCTCAAGTCTGAGCCCTCCCTTCTCGGCGAAGAAGACAGCGCTGTCTGTCTGTCTGCCAGCAGTCAGGGTCCGGAGGACCAGGAGTGGGCAAAGTTTGGGACTGTTACTCAGGTATGAGGGAAGACTGGGAAGCCGGCCCAGCCGCTGCGGCCCCTGCTGAGGCTGGGCGCACGCTGGGTGCCTCTCCACCAGCTGTGAGTAGAGGTGTGGGCCTGAGCCGGCCAGCCTCCACAATGTCACTTGTTAATTAATCAGGTTGGTGCCTCTGACCTCCGAGGTTTCATTGTGACCTATATTTCACAAGATCCAGAGAGATAGAACCCCTGGAGCCCTATAGAATAGAAGCTTTTTCATGGCTGCCCTGCGTTTTGTGTGCAAGAATGTTGATGTGTTGTTTGAATAATAGGTTCCCTCAGGCCCTGTGGGGCTGTCCCTGTGGGGAAGTCACTAAGATAGGGAGCACTTCTCCACAGTGTCCTAGCACGGCCTGGACTGTGGCCAAAGGGGAAAGCCCAAATACCAACAATGGTGGTGAGGAAATGAAAAAATTTATATATTTATATGTAACATAAATATTGGGGTGTGTCTGTGTGTCTGTCTGTAGAGAGAGACAGAGAGAGAAAGATCCATTCTTAGCAAGGAGGTTATGACTGCATTAAGTAACCTTCTAATTTACTCTGTTGGATTAAAAGACCAAACAAGGAAGCCCAGCAATGGGTGTAAAGTACACTCTCCAACAGTCTACCAGCTGGTCATGAAAGACTGACTAGGACAAAGAAGTCTCCTTAGATTGTGTTTTCCTCAAACATTTTATTGTTTTATCATCACCTACTTATGTGCAAGGTGATTAATATAGAGAACTAGCCATGGTATCCTTTCTGTTTGTGGCTACTTTGGGCTGCTACTCGTAGATGGAGGAGCCTGGGAGAAGAGAAGAGGAATAGTCTTGGGGTCACAGACTGGCCTCAGCTGCCTGAGAGTTTACTAGAGTCCTTTTTAGGGAGTCAGTGTACCCACTGGCCCTGAAAGGACCATGACATCTGTTCTAAGAGGCTCTTGGCAAGGCCATGGACACTTCCTGGGGAACTGAGGGCCATCCCCAGCTGGGATGTCTGGCAGGTTGGTGGGGGTGGGGGAATAGACCTATCTGAATTGTCTGGTTTTTAGCTCACTATGGCCATCCTCCTGTTTCTAAGAAAGCGAAATAGGACACTTCTGATGGGGAAAATGAGTGTCTTCAGCTTATACAGGTGCCAGTGCATGCAGAGGAGAGCTGGAACTCCATCAGGACTTGGCCCAAGCAGGCCAAGTACAGATAAGAACCTGGCAGGTGCATCTGGCATTAAAAGGGCAGTACAATGTCAGAAGGTATATTAGTGATGACAGCCTTCAGCAGGTCTGTGTACTGGGCAGTTGGACGTGTTGCCACCCTGCTCTAATCTGGACAGCTACCCTCCTGTGATCTCCCTTCTCTCCCATCCTGTGGAATTACCCTCCTCTCTCCCTCTCTTACTGGATCCACTGTTGCATCTAACCCTTGTCATCCTCTTTCAGGCTTTACTCCCTTGTTTTGTTGGAGCACATCCTCTAGTAGCTTCCTGAGAAATGGTGCATGGGTGGTAAATTTGTTTGAGACCTTGCACATGCAAACATCTTTATTTTAATCTCACATTAGATTGTTCATTTGGCTAAGTAATGGATTCTAGGCCAGAAAATATTTTCCTTCAGCACTTTGAGGGCACTGCTCCATTATCTATTAGCTTCTGCTGTTGTTGAGACTTCTGAAGCATAGTCTTATTCCTGCTCTTTTCTGTGGAACCTGGAAGCTTGTGGAAACTTTTCTTTCTCTTCAGTGTTTTGCTTTTCATGATAATATGCCTTGATGTGGGTCAATTTCCCACTGTGCTGAGAACTTGAAAACTCATTTCTGGGAAAATTTATTAAGTTAAATAACTCTTTCTCTTAGACAGGGTGGAATGGAAGGGAGGGTTCCTTTTGTACAGGTGCTGGACCCCATGAACTGGTCATCTAATTCTTTCATCCTTTCTTATTTTTCTCCTCTTTGTCTTTTTGCTTTGCATTCTGGGACATCCCCTCCCTTCTATCTTACAACCTGTCTGTTGAAGGCTTTTGTTTCTGTTCTCACATGTTTAATTTTCCAGCCCTTTTTTGTTCTCTAGATGTTCTCCTTAAAATAGCATCCTGCTCTTGGTTCATAGATGCAATATCTTATCTGCTGTCTTTTAGGATTTTTTAAAAATAAATTTATCTATTTTATTTTTGGCTGTGTTGGGTCTTCACTGCTGTGCACGGGCTTTCTCTAGTTGTGGTGAGTGGGGGCTGCTCTTCGTTGTGGTGCGCGGGCTTCTCATTGCGGTAGCTTCTCTTGTTGCGGAGCATGGGCTCTAGGCGCGAGGGTTCAGTAGTTGTGGCTCGTGGGCTCTAGAGCACAGGCTCAGTAGTTGTGGTGCATGGGCTGAGTTGCTCCGCGGCATGTGGGATCTTCCCAGACTAGGGCTCGAACCCGGGTCCCCTGCATTGGCAGGCGGATTCTTAACCACTGAGTCACCAGGGAAGCCCTGTCTTTTAGGATATTAAATGGCTATTTCTCCTCCCTGCCTAATGTCTGTTTCCTCAAAGATGCCTGCCCCCTAGGTCCCCACCTGGGTGGCTCTTTCTCTCAAAGGCTTTCCTCAGGTGCCTGGTAATCCTGGGTCGTCTACTCACATTTAGGGGAGGGGACTGCAGAGCAGACTGGAAGGTCTGAGGATTGGGTGGGCTCATCCACTGGGGCTTCTCTCTAGGGAGATTGGCTCAGTGGTCTGCTGGGAAACAGCAAAATTACATCTTTAGGTTTCTCCTAAAATCTACAGGAATAGGAAGAGACTTTTCTAGCCTCTTGCCTGGAGGATGTTGGTGCTTTGGGGACTGAGGGGGGCTGTCAGCCTTCAGAGTGCAGGACACCCCTCTGTCACTGTGCATGAAGTCCCCCAGGCCACAGAGCCCCTGCTACACCCTCCTCAAGGAATACCCTTCCACAGTGGCCAGCCATCCAGTGATCTGGAGTGGGCAGCCATCCAGGATCTGCAGGCTCCTTAAACAGATCATTGCTGCTCCTAGCTGCCTTTCTTGCCTCACAGTTACCTGTCCCACAGCTCTAAGCCTTTGGAGGTTCTGTTTCTCAGCTTTCCCCATGGCAGGGTTAGGACTCAGCTCCGCAAGGCCAAGTACCACTTGCCCATTTGCCTTCCTGCTTCCCACATTTTGTTCATGGTTGTCTTTTCTCTGTTCTCCAGCTCCTTGGGGGTTTGTATCTTGAAAAAAAAAATCTCTTTCAGTAGTTTTAGTGGGGTTTTCAGGGGGAGTAAAATTAGCTATGTGTGTTCAGTTGTCATTTTAGGCTCCGAGCTAAATCTCCTTTTGCTTCTATGCTAATCATTATTGCAAAGGACCATTCCTGGTTCCTTCTTCATGGTCTCACTTTTTTTTTTTTAAATGAAGTTTCCAAATCAGAGGTTTGTAAAATTCTTTTCAATGATATCCCAAGATAGAAACCCCCCTGGCTGATCCTAGTATGAGGACATACAGATTGGTCCTGACCCCCTTTTCTGGCCAGATCCCCATTCCACGGCATCTGGTGCTGGAAGGGCAAATTCCATGGGGCTTGTAATGAGGCTAGCCTTGCCAGGGCCTGTCCCTGACAGGGATTTTGATGTGCAGGTCCTGTGGCTGATCCTGCCACAGCTGGCAACTTCAATTCACGGGCTCAGGTGTCTGAGCAGACCTACTGTATGCTGAGTGCTGGCTGGGTCTGGTGGAGCTTGGGAACAAGATTTGGTGTTGTCTTCAGAGAGCTCTCCTGGAAGCAAAAGACCTGCCTATAGGGATGATGAGGAGTGGGTGGGCCCAGCCACGAGTTGGAGGCCTGGACCATCTGACAGCAGAGGACCGAGAGAGCCAATTAGGTCTTTTGAGCAGGGATGTACTGTTTCAAATACGGGGGCTGGGGAAAGTTCAATCAACCAAGCAGCTGCCTTACTGGTAGACAAGGCATTTATCCAGTGTTTAGCTGTAGGGCCAAGAAGCTAACTCGAAATTGTATAGCATGACTCCCACTGACCAAGAAAGATCAATGACCCAGACAGGCCAAAGGGCCAGAAATTAAAAGCATTAAGCTTGTAAGTGGACAGTAGCCACTTGTCGTGGATACTGTCTGTCCTTTCTCTGCAGGGAAGGCAGCAAGCAGTGCAGAGCTCCAGGCACGTAGGAACTGAGTTTACGTCCCTCCCTTCACTGTCTCTGAATCCTCCAGGCCCCTAACAAACCCCAGATTCCATGACATGCTTTTTGCCTCACACAGAAAAGCAGGACAGTCAGGTACAAGGAGGAATCTGTTCCAGAAGCAGCATCCAGTAGTAAAAGCAACCTGGCACAGGTTTTTCATTTGCTTTTAGGTTGAGAATGTCTTTGAGGGTGCAGCTCACTTCCATCCCTGCTCTACCTCAGTGGTGCTCCAGGCACTGCATCCGCCTGTCTTTTGCATAGAAACAGGAGCAAGGCCTTGCCCAATCCTGTGGCTCTGTTTGGGACAGTCAAGGCCCTCCTGCCTGCCTTTGGTGTGACCTCACAGCTCTCCATGGGTATCATCCTGCCAGCCCAGACGGTCCCCACCCCACTGGCCCGTAGCCTCCACTTTCCTTCTGCACCCCCCTCCCTCTCTATCCCAATGATAGAGACCGTCCCAGACCCTACATCAGGGTCCCTTCCCCTAGGGTTGGGCAGCTGGGAGTGGGGACAGGGAATGCCTGCTTTTCTGATTTTAGGCAAATCCTTAGTTGACCTCCTACAATGACAGCCCCTCTTCCCCAGCCAAGGTGGAAATGTTTGAATTGGTTTGGTTGGTCAATCTGGACAAACACCCCAGTGGTGACTCTGTGTGGCTGGTCGCTCACTCTCGGATTCCCGGGAAGGCAAGACACCGAATTTCAAGCCCCAGTAAGGGGTGGGGTGTGTGTGTGCGGGGGGCAAACTGGAAGAGGAGGTCAGGCAGTGCAGACCGGCGGCAGAGGTTGGGGGGCATTCACCCCCGCTGCCCGAGTCCCATTTATGGGGATCCCCAGTGTTGTCCTTTCTGGGCCAGGGCCAGGGCCAAGGTGGCAGGAGGGTAAGGGTCCTGATTGGGGCTGCCCGGCCTCAGGATCGCCGAGGGAGGGAGGGGAGACGGGGACCGGGACCGGAGGGCGGCGCTCGCGGGAAACCGGGCAGCTCTGGGGTCCTCCGCGCCTCGCCCACCTCTCTCGTGCAGGCTCTCCGGGCCCGCGTTTCGGGCCGCAAGGGTGCGTCCGGCCTGCGCTGTCTCCGCCGCGGCCCTCCCCGCCCCGCCGCCCTTCCCGGTCGAGCGGCTGCCCGAGCCCCCTCCCTCGCCGCGCGCTGCCGCTCTCCGCCCGGGCAGCCGCCGCCGCCGCGTGCTCCTGCCGTCTCCTCTCTCCAGCCGAGCGAGCCAGAGGAGCCGGGGAGAGGGAGAGAGAAAGGGGGAGGAGAGAGAGAGGGGGAGAGAGGGAGCGGGGGGAGAGAGGGAGGGGGGGGAGAGAGAGAGAGAGAGAGAGAGAGAGAGGGAGAGAGAGAGAGAGAGAGAGAGGGAGAGAGAGAAGGCGGCGAGGGAAGAGCGAGTGAGGAGCTGGCTGCAGGGCTGCTTCGCAGCCGGCGGAGCCTCCTCGGACAGCGGCCCCGGCCCCGGCCCCGGCCCCGGCCCCGGCCCCGGCCCCGGCCCCCAGCCGCTCGCGTGGTCAGAGGAGACGCGATCGCAGCCGCCGCCTGAGCCCGGCCCCGTGCGCTCCTTGCCGCCGGCTCGCCGGTGCCCGCGCGGCCCCGGGACGCCGCTGCCAGCTCGGCGGCCGGGATGCAGCCGGGGCATGGCTGCCGGGCCCCTGTCACCTGCCGCGGGGAGCGCTGAGCCCGTGAGTAGTCGGGTCCTCGCCGCCAGCTCTTCGCCCTGCGGCGGTCATTACCTTCGTGTTGAGCGGGGTGGGGGTGGGCACGTCCCAGGGAGGGGCGCACAGGACCCCGCAGGGGGAGGCGGGGCTGGCGGGGGCGCGGGGTTGCAGAGCGCGGCCAGGGACCGACCCGAGGGCGCGCGGGGAGGGGTGGCGCCCTCGGGGTCGGGGCTCTCCGTGTCCCTCCTGGGCTCGGGTCGGGGCACGTGGTCCAGCCTACGGCCGGAGGGGCGGTTTTGTGAATGGGAAGGCCCCGGGGTCGGCTCCATGGAGACGCCGGGGAGTCCCGCGCACTGCGTGGCGGCGGCGGCGGTGGTGGTGGTGGCGGTGGTGGCGGCGGCGGCGGCACAATGCCCGGAGCGGGGAACTCCCTGGCGGGGGGAGGCCGAGCGCGAGGAGATCCCGGCCCCGCGGGGTGCGTCCGGGTACGCGGCTGGAGCTCGCGCGGGTGGGAGTGGGGGGACAGTCAGCGATCTCCACGGGATACATGCGCTTCTCTCCAGGCACCCAGTCCCCGGGAGCCCTGCCTGGGTCCTCGAGGAGAAGGGTTCACTAGAGGAGTTGATGACCCAAAGGAGTTTTGGGGAGGAAGGGTCTCCCACGGTCTTCTAGAGAGGCCCCGGGCCCTCAGCGCCCGCTGTGCGCGAGTGTAAAGCGGCAGGGGTCGAGCCGCGCGCAGGGCCCAACAGGGCGCGGGCTGAGGGCGCTCCCCGCAGAGTCTTGGGAGCTGCATTAGGGAGGCTCGGGCGTGAACCCAGGCTGTTTCTCCGAGCCTCGGCCGCCCCCAGGGACCGGCGCAGCGCGGCTGGGGAAGCTGGCGCCAAGGCGGCTGGGCACACCCGGCCCAAACTTTGTGCCCCGGAGGCCCCAGAGGCCCCGGAGGCGGCGAGACTCGCCGGGGGGCGTCCGGGGGTCGCCCCCTCGGGAGGGCTGTCTCTCGAGGAACCTAGCGGTGGCACGAGGCCGTAGGTCGCAGCCTCCCTCGGCGCGGAGCCTCCCCAGGCGTGCATTCCCGCAGTGCCGGGGCTGCCGGGGGCCCTCACACAGTACGCGCGGGGACGAGGATGCGGCCCCGGGCGTGGAGGGACAATGGAAGCCCATCCCGTTCCAGAGCGGCCCCAGGATGCGGGGTCTTAACGTGGGGCAGGAGGGATGTTCCTTGGAGTCCAGGACTGCAGCCCCGCCGGCAGCGCGGCGTCCAGGGGGGTGAGGAGAAACTCCTTCCTGACGGAGCTCTCCAGCTTTGGGGAGGGACTAGATTTATTTTTTAATGGTCACTTTAAAAAAGACACCCGCGGTTCCGCTCACGCTGATGCAGGAGACATCCCGCGGTGGAGGAAAAGGACAGGGACGGAGGGACCCAGCCCTCCACCCCAGCTGGAGGTGATGTCGCTTTTCCCGCGCGCCCGGCAGCTAATTTCCTGCTGAAACACCCGCTCGGCGCTGGGACGCCCTGGGCTCACACCCGGAAGCCCAGGGCACTTAGCACCGAGCAGATACGAGGCTAATCGAGTGGGGTCGCCCGTATGAGGTCTGTCAGGCAGAAACCGGCTTTGGTTTTACTGGTCTGCAAATAATAAAAGTATAAACACTGCGGCAGAACCTGTTCATTAACTGCATCGCGGAATTGGGCGGATGTCTTAATTAGGCTGCGTTGTCAACGGGGATATTACACCAATTAAAACCAGACCCTCCAGGTGAGCGAAAATTGTGACGGGAGAGAGGGAGAAAAGTTGCAGTGAAAGCGCCGCCTGATGAAAGCGGCATGCGGGCAGGTATTGGCCTCCCTCAGGCCGCAAGAGCGCTGGCACCGGCAGGTTTTGGGGGGCTGCAGAAGAGGGCGGCCGGGCGCCTTCTGAGAACCAGCCGGGCGGGCCCCCTCAGTCCCTGCCTCCACCTTCGGGCTCAGAGCTCCCCTCTGCGCTGAGGATGGACGTTGCCACCCTTGTCCCTCCCCCGAGACTGGAGGCCTGCCTGCATGGGCATGGGGCTCCGGCACTGGCACACTCCTGGAAGCAACGTTTAACCCCTCATTTCCCAACTGGGAGCTTCTGAGAGGGTAGCGAAGACTCCTGGAGAGTGAGGTGGGAAACTCTGAGGGGTTAGGGAGCAGAGGCAGAGTTGAGTGGTGGTACACTGGGCCTGGTGAGACAGCTGCCAGCGAAGGGGAGGGTTTGCCAGGGGCATGTGGGCTGTTTGTCTTGGAGCTGCTGGGGTTTTCTGGCACAAGTTGCCTATTTCCAACAGCAATCCCCTCCTCCATTAAAAGAGGACTTGAATGATTGCTCTGATTCCCCCCTCCAGGGGCCTGAGCTTTAGAGAGACCTGTGTCCACGCTCGGGCCTTGGGTAGCCTCAGGTCACCTGGAGAAGCTGGAGTCCAGGAAAGTCCCTGCAGGCCAGGGTCTGACTATGCTGGGCCTTCACTGCAAATGCCTCTGGTCCAGTGCCCTGGGGTAGGAGTTGCAGCTGATCTGGGTGTATTCATGGCCCTTTCGCAGGGACCAGAGGCTGGGCTGGAGGGAAGGCTGCGTCCTGGGAGGCCCCCTGCCACAGGGGGTGCAGCTGGCGGCAGCACCAAGGACAGGGCCAGGGCGCGCAGCCTGCCCTGGCCCACTCTCGCCTTTGACATTGTCCTGGGGCCGCTGGGGGCGCTGCTGTGGCTCACCTCACCCTGCTGGGGGGAAGGGTTAGCCTGAGGCCAGCAAAGAGGCAGATTTAAGAAGGAGGCTGGTGGGAGGACTCCTGGGTACTATTCCAGAGTGGACCTTCTGTTATGTTCCTGCCACTTACTAAACTTTGAGCATTACCAATGGCTCAAAGAAATAGCATCAGAGAAATGGAGAGAAATTATGGAGTTCTTTAGTATTGGGGAATGAACTAGGCATGGTATTGGCCATAGAAAATGCCATCCCTGGTTCTGGATCCTTGCCAGCCTGGTCCAGCTTAGGTGCTGCCTCCACCCTACAGTCTTCTTTACAGTATCCCCCAACCCCCATTCAACCATGGTCCGAGACCCCTTTGTTCTGTGATGTGTAGAAGTTGGAGGCACCTTGCTCCTAAGGGCAGAGATGCTGATTGATTTATCCCCACCTCCTCCTGTACACGCAGTGTTATTTGATGCATGCTTGTGGAATTAGGAGTGAAGGAATGTACAAGTGAAGGGAGCTCCTATCCCACCCAGAAGTGTCAGAGTGGTGGTGTGTTTGTGGGGGCCAGTATAAGGGGCCTGGAGGAGCCACGCAGGGGGAAACATCTCAGTGAGCATGGAGCAACAGTGAACATGAAATTGAAATGTTATTTTTCAGCGGTTGTAGTGTGCGGGTTACCTCCTCCAGCCCATCCGTGTGCCTGCAATTTTTGGTTGGTTGTCTCTCTGTGTTTATTTATTTCCACACTCCTGCTTGATAGTTTGTTATAAAGACAAATGGAACCTGACTCGCAGCTGACATTTGGTGAGGAATTTTTTGTTTTTAAACAAGTGAAGGGGAAAAACCATCCTGAAACTTCCTCCCTTGAACAGAGATGCTATGCTCCTCCGTGGGCACCTGTCTTTCCCTAAATCCCCACCTGCAGCAGGCCTTTTCTTCTGCACGAGATACTGGCTTTATAAACACATCCCATTTGCACCTGCATCTTTTTGATTAGCTGCAATATCTCCCCACATTCTTTTATAAAGCAGCACGTTATTTTCACAGGTTCGTGAAACATTCAGACAGCCTAAACATCTTATTTTTTGCTGCCTCTCTGAAGTAGGTTTCTCTCTGAGCCATCACTGTCTCCTTTTTATTTATAACATTCTGGTTCCATCTCTCTCTCTCTCTCTCTCTCTGTCTCTCACTGTCCGTCTGTGTGTGTGTCTCTCTCCTCCTCTTTCATGTCTTTTTTTCTCCCTATACTTTCTGAGTGGTGTGGGCACTTGGTATGTGACTTTCCCTTTGAATTACGTATGAGAGTTGAGGACGGCTCTCATCTACTAGTTGGATGGGTAGTAATGGAGTACACAGTGAGGTCTTTTTTTTTGTGGAGGATTGCAGACAGAAAAATGAGTATCCTTGCTTAAAGAAATACCTTGTGGCAGACTGGTTTGGTTTATAAAATGCATGTTTTTAAGTGCAATGCACTTAGTAAATTAGTTTGCTGTCGCAGTTTCTCCAACACATGAGCTGACATCAAAACATGCCTTAGAAGGTGACTTGAGATAATAAAGAGCATAAAAATCTGTTACTTCATTTGAAAGTGTTTCCTTTAGTAGCTCGGGGAGAGCTCACAGTATATGAATTGCATTTTGGAAAGTGTTGCCAGAGTCCAGGTGAAGCAGAACTGAATGCTCTGGCTCAGGAGCCAGGGGAGCCACGTGAGGGTTGGCCAGCCAGCAGGGCCTTCAGGGCCTGGGAAAGGACTGCCAATTTCATTTTAAATTCTGGGGCGTAAAGATACCCTCACTGTGTGACAGGGACCTCTCCTTTGGATCTAGTCTCTACTCGTTCTGTGTAGCTCAGGGCTGGGTCCTACTAATTCCACCCGGGAAGTGGGTTGTAACTCATTGGCATCAGTTTGTGTTGGATGGGGTGGGGCCTTCAGAGTCTGTGGTTTCTTCTGAGGACCTAGAACAAAGCAGTCCTAGTTAAAAGTTTTTTGGAAGGCTTAATTTGTTTAAAGTCAGAGTGAATTTCCAGCAGAAAAAAGAAGGAGGGAGAGTATACATATTTTGAGCAGAATTTTACCACGGATTGCTTTGGTTAATGGCTGTCCCAAGAGATTCCTCCCAAGATTCTAGAAGAACAGAGGCATGGGTGAAGAACTGCCCTGTATCTAGCCATGCCAGCTCCCTCTCAGACCTACTCTTGGTCATCAACTCTGTGTGCCAGGTGTCAGCTGATGCTCAGGGAAGTGGGCCAACCCTTCTGGTCTCTCATAGCCCTGGGCTGTGGCTGGAAACCAGGAGGAGAGGCAGGTGGTCATGTATGTCTCTTTTGGCCCTTCAAGAAAACAGTCCTACTTGCAGGTGAGGAAACTGCCTGGGGACAGACACTTGCTACCAGCCGGACCCTGCACAGTTTCATCAAGTTCCTTTTGGAGGGCCAGGTGAAATTGTAACACGTGTTTTTTGTATGGAAGAGACTCCCATGTGCCTCTGTTTCTCCAAGGCATCTTGTCTTATGTCAAAACACAAGTCTCCCTCCGCCAAATCAAACAAGCAAAAAAGTAACCCAAGCCCACCAAAAAGATCCTCTCTCACAGGGCTGCCATTACAGTTGCGCAGGCATGCACTGCAGAAACCTAGGGACCATTCAGAGCTCTGTGAATAGGTAGAACGCTGCAGCTCTGCTCACCAGTGTCTCCTTGTCTGTGACACCAAATGAAACTGAGGGATGGTGATGGCAGGAAAGGTGGCCTTCCAGAGTCTGGGTACTTCCCCTGCACCCTTGAAATTTGTGTCTTTGGGCACCAGGCTGGGCATCACCTCTCAGGGTGGTTTTCTTTTAGGCAAAAAGGATAATGAGAACACAGAGAAGCACATTGTTCTCAGCAGTGAAGACTTTTTAAGTAAAAATGGGAAGCTCTGTTGAAGCCAAAGAACATAAAGTTTACTTGTATTAAAAAGGTGGATATAACTTGGAGAAAGAATTAAAGAGGCACAAACACCTAGGCACATTTAGAAATAATTTCTCACTAAACTTTGATAGTTCAAAATCCTTTCTGAATCTAAATGAGAGGTTTCTCTACATGATTAAAAATAAAATAGTTCCTAATTTTTCTGGAACTTTTAAGGATTGGGTGCAGGGCAATGCTCCAGGGTCTGTACATAAGAGCCTCTGGGCCCCCTGAAATCAAAGCTCCTGCTGGTGACTTCTCCCCCATGCCCACACCTCTTTCTTTTGGCAATAGCAAGCAGGGCTTTTTAACCTGTTTTCAGCAAGAGGTGTTAAGATGAATTTTTAATACTTCAGTGAGATCACCGCACACACCATGGTTTCCCTATGTTTCCCATCACCTTGAGATCCTAGAAGAAAAAGGAAAATCAGAATGATGCTTCAAGCTGGGTCTGCGCACAGTGTCCTATTGGGCGCCACCCATTCCTGACTTGCCCTCCCATCCTCTCTTCTCCGTGGAGGACTAGTCTGAATCTTCACTCAGTTAGTTTCCTTGTTAACGGGTGCTGGCTTCCCTGAGATTGTACATCGTGGCCGTTCCTCCCGTCAGCTGATTCTTGTAAGAACCACCCTTCACCCCTGGGACACACACATTTAGATGCACATTTAAATGGAATGTAACTTCTGGACAAAGCTGTGAGCTGATTACCTTACTCGAGATCCCAAGCCCATTAGGGGAGCAGGGAGCAGTTCTGGCACATGCCTGAGATACAGAGGGAGTCTGTGTGCAGGGGACTTGAGGTGTGAGGCCAGGCTCTGACTTCCTGAGTGGTGGGGCTGACTGCAGCATGCAGTGGGGGAGGGCATGCAGATTTCCCAACCCTGTGACCTGCGGGCAAGCTCTTGAACCCTAGTTTACTCAGCTGCGAAGAGGGGCGATAAACACAGGTAAAGGAGCTGGCGTATAGTAGGTACACAACGGCTGGTGGTGAGCATGAACCTTCCTCGGTGCCATCTGCCCGTTGGAGGAGTGAGCATCTCGTCAGAGTTAAGGAAATGGATTCTGCACTGTTTCCTGTGGCCACAAGGAGATGATGCTGTTTTAAAATGGTTCCAGATAAAGTCGCAGGTGCCAAGATGGAAACAAGTCTTGGCATTTCTGTATAGGTGAGGAGATCCTTACTTGCTCGGAGGCCTAGGAGGGCCCCCAGGAGGAACCTGGAAGCTCATGTTCTCAGGAACACCATGGCCAGGCAGAAAGATGTGAGTGAGGTCCTGTCTGTGGGGCTGTGGACCCAGGGGTCGCCTTGTCCGGGACATCTGGAGAGTGGAGGGGCTTCTGCCTGCTCGTGGTGTGCCCCATTGATGGGCCATCACCCCCTCCCCATGCCTCCACTCCTGGTGGAATGTCAAAGGACACAGAAGGAGGGGGGAGTGCTGGGCACTTTGCTTTTGCAGGAGTGGCTTTGGATTCTAAGAGGTGGGGGCCCTAGGTCAGTGCCAGCTGGATTTTCCATGAGGAGGAGGAAGAGAAGAATCGCGACCTCCCCTCTCCTCCCAGACTCCTCTGAACCTGTAGATCGCCACCATGGCACTTTTAGACTGAGTGATTCTATCCCACCCCTGCCTTCAGCAGGGCGATGTTTTTGGTTCTCAGGGCGCAATGTGTGACAAACCGAAACCCAGTTTTGCAAAACCCATTAGAAATAAACATAAAGTGTGCATGCCTTTCTGGAATATTGACGCTCCCTCATTGAAGGGACCACTGTGATGCCATTAGGCACAGCTGGGGCCCCCGCTGCAGGGACAGGCGAAGTGGAACTAGGGCCCAAGGGCCTTCTTACCCAGGCTCCTCACAGATCGGGGGTGGGGGCCGTGATTCACCAACTTCCCCGCTGTGTCCCCCAGGCTGCTCGTAATGAGACTGATAGTGTCTGCTGCCTACCTCTTAGGGGTGCTATCCATGAGTACATTAGTCAGGTATTTTGAAATGTTCGCAGAAAAGAGAAGTGCTGGAGGAATTTAAGGTGAGAATTATTGTTTTCAGTGGTGTAATATTATAATCAACACTCCTAGACAGCCAACGCTGTATTGAGTATTATCATACCAGAAGTCTTTTTGATATGGTGTCAGCTGTGAACCTTTAACTGATGACCAAAGGGAGGGATAGAGAAGCCAGAGGATAACCTTTGTTTGATGGGGGACCCCGTTGCCCTTATCCTAACCTCGAAAGCCCTGGGATTGGTGTCTGGGACAACTTTACAACAGGACAAAAGGCAGCTTACCAGCATGTCCTTTTTTTTTTCTCATAGATCTCTCCTAGGACAGTTGAGAAGAATGCACACAGAATCTGCATTCTTTTGACCCCTCCGACACCCCTTGGCCATGACTGGGCTCTCTCCCCAAGGTTGCCTTTGTGTTGGAAAATAAGTGTCCAGCTGTATCCATGCATTGACAGTATTGCAGTGATTAGCACTTGCAGTCCTGACTTGTCTGTGCTTAAGCTTGTAAAATGAACGGTGCATGGGTGCTTCCCCCCATGTAGATGGAAATCCCATTTCAGAAGTCGAACTGTCTGGACAGAACAGATGGGCAAAACCAAAACCAGGTCATCGATGTCCGTGCTGACATGTTAAAATGCAGCTTGCAGTCCTGCCCCTCCCCACACGGACGTTACTCTTTCCTTGTCAGAAGTCAGCACGGAGACTGACTTAGGGAGAGCGAATCCATCTGCCCCGCTTCCCGTCATGGACACAATAATATGTTTTGCTCGGATCCTAAGAAGAAAACTCACAAGACCAGACTTGGAAAACATCCGCCGCCAAGGATAATTTTTCAGAAAGTAACGAACGCTAGAAAATGAGGGCTGTAAAGGAAGTCTTTAGGTAATAATCATAACTATAATGTTCACCACTTTGAAATGCATTAATATAGACTAAAATTACAGAAAGTATTAAGTCTTTTGGAGGGGAAAGGAGGCCTGCTTTGGAGACTGAGGCTGACTTTCTATGTGCCTGTGGCCTACCCCCCACCATCTCTTACAGACTGTGCCCCCAGCCGGGACCAGTCACACACAGTTAGGGTTGGATGGAGGATAGTATTTCCTCCCCAGTGGGTTCCTTTCAGGGCTGTGCTGTTTTCCAGCAAAGCAAGGGAATGCTGAGACTGCCCCGGGGTCTGGCCCTCTTCATAGGAGTCAGGCTGCTTGAGAGCTGGGCCCGGTGAGGCAGGTGTGTAGACACTGGCCCGGGAGGGTGTAGCCCAGGGCATCCTGTGCACACTACCTACTGCCGCCTCCCCTTTCAGCTGCAGTGAAGACTCCTCTGCAGTGCCCTGGGGTCAGGAGCAGACAGAGCACATGGCCATGCACCGTCCCTCTCTCCCCCTCCCTGACCCCACCAGCCTCTTTCTCCTGCTGCCGCTTTCCCACTCCCCTCTTCCACCTTCAGAGCCAGCAGACTGCTCCAGTGGGATGCAAGTGAGGGGCTGGCAACGGCAGGTCAAGCAGCGCTGAGCTCAGAGCAGCTGGGAGGAAAGATTTACGGTTCCTCCCTGCCCTGCTGGATGGACAATTAAAGCCTTGCATGGCTGGAGGAGAGCGTGTCGTTAAGAGGCAGGACGGTCAGAATAAATCAGTCACCTCCACTTAGATGGCCGAGCTAGGCTGCTTCCTGGGGGCTTTAGGGCGAGAGCCCCTTGGGTGTGGGTTTGAAGGCTCCAGAATGGACTGTTGAAGGATCTGACATACTCTGAGCTCCATCCGAGTCCAGGGCTGAAGACCCCAGGGTCTCCTCACAGATGGGGGATGTGCTGTAGGGTCTTCTGCGGAAGTTCTAAATAACACATCTGTGTTTTACCTCCTTAGCACCTGGCAGGCGAGAGAGCCACAGACTGGAATGTTTGTGGGTCAGAATAGTGGACCCTAACCGGCTAATAGAGTGGGCGTGTACATGGATATGTATGTGCGTGTGTGCACGCGTGTGCGTGTAGGCATGCGCGTGTGTGATGTATGTGTGCATGCACACATGTGTTGTGTGTGCTCACCTCCTAGACACACGCAGGCTCCACTTGTGTCTCTAAACCCACACAACCCTCTGCCAGGCTGCCTGGGGCGGGCGTCTGAGCAACAGCCAAGCCCGGCCATCGTCCCTCTTCATTTGTTCTGCGTCTGACTTCAGTGCCTTGGAGACTCTGGCAGTTTCCTCAAGGAAACTTTGTCTTTGTGGAAATGAGATGCCAAGCACTCCCCAGCCCTCCTACTGGCTAATTGATGATGTGATCCCGTGTGGGAGCCTTGTCATTCTTGGAAACGCTCTTTATTTCCTGCGTTTCCCCACCTCCTTCCCCACCCCCTCCCACCTCCCCACTGTGGTCTGCTTTCCCTGATGGCGGTGGAGCCACTCCACGTGAGCTGCGGGCTGCGGCGTTAGGGGTATTCAGCCAGCCAGCACGCCAGGCCTTTCATTAACTCGGATACTACAATTATGTGCGCTGAAAGGCTGAAAGGGCCATTTAGGATTTTTCTGCTTTAAAAAAAAATATTCCTTTTTTCACAGCCATCTGCCCAGCCCTTTGGTGCCACAGCTGTGACATGGAACGGTGCGTGGCCTTCACGCGCTCCTCGACACTCCTGACCCCGACCCTAATAGATGCGTTGGCACAGTGGGCAGCAGGGTGGGCGGGGCCCCACCATTGTTCTGCCCGGAGGTGCTTTGCAGACAACCGGGGCAGCGGGCCTGGAGGATTGTGCTTCCTGCCGCGGTGACTTAACTGCTGGCACGGCCAGGGCCACTGAAGCAATGGCTATGTGCGTGGCGTGTGTGCCCCATCAACACGTGAGCATGTCCCTCAGCATTGAGAGCCTGTTTCTGCTGCCTTCACGGAAAAGGGTCAGTGTCAGGGGTGCGGCTCCCATTGGCCTCCATGGAGGCCACCTGGGCATTTCCGAGTTTAGGTGGGATGTTGTTTTGTGGGGGAATGTAGTTTACACGACCCATGCTGGCTCTTTGTGCATGCGTGTGTGTGAGTGTGTGAACAGCTCTGCACGTAGAGATTAGGATCTTGTTAGGGGATCGCCTGACCCTCTCCCCAAATTGGGAGATGTGTGAGTGGCGTCGTGGGACTTGGTTGTGATCCCCATGGATCTGGATTGACAGTCTTGGGACTCCTGAAGAGGGGGAGGCATGGAGACACGTGTGAGAGGTGCACTGACTCAAGGTCACCCCACGCAGAACAGCCACCCAAGGACAGAACCTGGATATGTGACAGCGGTGCTTGGACGAGATGCACCGCCCCATTTGAAGGTAATTAGAAGTCTGGAGGCAGCTGCTACTTTGGACGCTGTACCCGAAAAACTCATAAAAGTCTTATTCAGGGACCTTGTTGTCTTAAAAAAGAAGGAAAGAACCCAAGCACCAAATAACAACCAGCAACTCACAAACTTATTTTTTTAAACTTCCCTGAAGTTGCCATGGTTACCCGCATGCGTGGTTCCTGGCTCTTTTGCTCTAAGTGGAGCGGCTCGGAGCAGGCATTAAACCCTTGGTGCAGGGCCTCCACGGTGTGTCCCCCCATCTGAGGAGCCTATCTGTGCTCTCGCATGGAGGGAAAGAGCTACTGGAGAGATTTTGCAGGACCGTAGAATATAATATTCTAATGTAGCACTTCTGAGATACTGGAGACAGAATTTGTCTCCCACGCTAAAATAATTATAGCCGGGAGAACAGAGAAGACATCATTCCAGGTCCTTAACAGTGAGGGGTGTGTGTGTGTGTGTGTGTGTGTGTGTGTGTGTGTGTGTGTGTGTGTGTGTGCGCGCGCGTGCGCATGCCTTGTCCCCTGGCTGCTTCAAGGAGCACTTGCCTGTACCTGGCTATACGTGTAAGGACAACCACAACCTGCAGAGTCCCTACCCCTGTCGGCTGCAGAGCATGTGCCCAGGCCATGCTGTGGGATATGAATTTCTGCGGAGGGCTTTGGGGGAGAAAGAAGCCAGACCAAGATTCCTTCTGGCCAGACTTCTTTCTACTCAGAGAGCGGAGCCCTCGGAATGGGTAGAGGCGCATTCTGTTATCTGCTGGGCTCCGAAGGGAACCCCCAGGGTACCCATGGTCCAAGCTCAGCCTTTGTTGCTGAAACATCAGCTAAAAAGAGAAGAGACCAGGCTGTGGGCCAACTGCCTTGTCACCACCTGCCTTGGGGTCTGACTACTTTTCTCGCACGGGTGTCTGGCTATTTTTGTGTTGGGGGCCCTGAGGCCCCAGTGACTTGTGGGGTGTCTGCTCCCTACTTATTGCAGGGTGAAGCTGTTCTCTTTCCCCAGAAGGGCAGGAGCCAACTTGGGCCATGTGGGGGCACTCAGCAAGTGACGGTGGAGGCAGGGACTGACTCTGGGCAGTAAATTCCAGTTTTGGGGGACAGTAGAGACAGGTGAAGGCCTTGGTGCTGGACCATGCGTCCAAGGATGGGCAGTGGGGACCCCAGAGGGCCCATTTTTGGCCAGAGCTCTGGTTTCCTTCCCTTGAGCCCCTCTGAGAGCAGAAAACCCGCTGCACCTCCATAGGAGGCCTATCTCTCCCCTTCTC
Source organism: Physeter macrocephalus (assembly GCF_002837175.3). Lineage (NCBI taxonomy): Eukaryota > Metazoa > Chordata > Mammalia > Artiodactyla > Physeteridae > Physeter > Physeter macrocephalus. The sequence continues at coordinate 124,169,542 of NC_041227.1, forward strand.
CCACAGCTGGTCCTCGCTCATTCCCCAACTGGAGCCAATTCCCCAACTTCATGCCAGTTTCACTTTTCCATGGATGGAGTGTGATCTCAGACCCTGGCATTGTGTTCTTGGCCGATTCATGAACCCCTGGTTTACGGGCAGGTGTTTCTTTGGGGAGCCAGGAGCCCTGGTGTCTCCTCGTGACGTCCTCCTGTATGTGGAGTGGGCAGTGGGGTGACCCGCATTTCTCCTAGAGAATCTTGGGAGTCGTTGGCCAGTGGGTAGAGGGTGAAGACAAATGGGGAGGTTCTAGATCCTTCCACAAACCTGGGGCAGAGCTGCACCTGTGGCCGTATCTAAGGAGGGTGGGCATTTGGAACTTACTTGCACACCTCACACAAAGGACATGAGAAGGCATCCTCAGAGGCCCCTCCTCATGGCTTCCTCTGGGCCTGACAGCGCCCTGTCTTTCGCAGCACCTTCTGGGAGCGGTAATTAGCACTCCTAAGGAAGAATGAAAAATGATAGATAGATCCTGCTAGGTGTTTGCACACCCGTCTCCTGTATCAGAGTGTAAAGGCTTTGAAAGCAGGGACCCTGTTTTCCCCCAGTGCGTGTAGGCTGCTCCTCTACTCACGGTATGTTTTCAGTCACTGTTTGCGGGGGTTCTGACAGCTGGCTGGGGTGGGGTGGACGTGGGCCTTGTGTCTTGTTAGCCCTCCATCCTGGCTGGGCCGGCTGTGAGGGGACTGGTGGGTTTCCGTGCCTTGGTTCTTCCTGTCACTTGAATCCCTGCTGAGTCCTGGTGGTGGGAGGGTTTGCAGGAGGCCTGGGCTTCCTCCCAGGTGTGTTATGGCCACACTCTGTGTCCAGGGGCCTGGAGTGGGGGTGCTGCCAGAGGGACGAGGAACCCGCTGGTCCGTAGGAAAGCCATGTGGTTTCTGGCTCAGAGGAGAAGTGGGCCCAGCTTCTGCCCCTGGGGTTGGCAGCAGTGAGGTGGTGCCCTGTGAGCTTGGTTGGGCTGTGCATCCAGCCATACTAGCTTCCTTCCCTTCAGTGAACCTTGGACTGTGTGCCACTGTTTTCCCAGAACCAAGGTCAGCTGCCAAAGAGAGCAGAATGCTTCCAAAAGTGGGGGGCGGGAGGGTGTGTGACTCAGATGTGTCTCTGAGCCCCACTGTTTGCTGGGCTTGGAGTGAGGAGTAGACGAAAGGGAAGGAACATTCCTAGGAAGGTGCTGGACTCTTCTAGAAGATGCCAGACTGTTCTGGAAGAGAGCCTGAGACTCCTTAGATGCGTGACCCTGGGCTGGCTGCATCCTATGGAGTGCAATGTGGCCCATCTACTGGGGAGTCAGCTCGTGATTATTGATGCTAATGGAAAACAGAAGTGAAATGAGTAATTCAAGATGGCAGACTAATCAATATTATTTATATTTAGCTTGTGAATGCGCTGCATATTTCTCCGCTGGCAGATTGGCCTTCACAATTATATTTTGCGGAATCCAAGAATCTGCTGTTGGCGGGCCAAGGGCTGCCACCTTGCTGTCCTTCCAGGAGAGTTGTTGGAACACACGCACTCGAACCCCTTGTGACTTGGCCACCAGCACAGAGGAAAGTGCCAGGCCATCCTTACCAGTGCCTGCCCTCTCCCCACCTCCCAAATGTCTCCCACTGCTGACAGACCCCCTGTAGTGGGGGATTGTTTAAAAAACGATTAGAAAGAATGGTTTATTCAAACAGTGGGTTCTATGCAACTGTTTTAGATGATGTAGAAGGAAGTCGGCAGAACAATCTGTGTACTTTAATATGGAAACATACACATATATTGTCTTGTCTTCGTCTTGTATTCTCAGGGCACACAGTAGGTGCTCAAGATGCACTTGCTGGGTGAGTGGCTGGGGGCTCAGTTAGGGGCATGGGTCCCAGTGTGGGCGGATGGGCCTGATCTAGGGGCGCATGCATCTGTGCCCTGTGACACGGGGAACGTCTCCCCTCTTCAGTGGAAGATGCACGACTCTCCTCTCCCCCACAACAGCACTTCAATCTGTGCACCAGTGCTCTTTGGCACCAAAGGTTAAAAAATGACCTTTGATTTCTAAGGTACCTTACATTAGACCTTGATTTAAATTTTTATACTGAACAATCGGCTGAGCTCACACTGTCCTCCCAGAAGAACACTGTGAAGTCACACAGACTCAGGATAGGACCAGGGACTGGGGGCGGGGAGGCTTGCTGGCTCTACAGGGTGCATCTTCTCTGTGCTCAGAGGCTGGGTGACTGCAGGCGTGGGGTGGTCTGAGTGTGCCTGTGCTTGTCCAGGGTTGTGGTGCCTGATTTATATACCCAACTGGGATGAAGGCCCTCAAGTTGACTTTTGGGGAGAGAAGAAAAACAGGGCTTGAAGGGGGGCTGATTGATGGTGAGGAAAAGATGCTTCCAGAGAATGTCTCAAGATCTGGAGACAATGGTCTAGTTCCTTCCGTGTCTTTCCCATAGTCTGAGTGCTTCTGCAAGGCACTACCCCACAGCTTTATAGGCAGAAACTTCTAGAATGAAGGCCTTGTTCCTGACTCACATCCTCAGTCTCAGAAAGCTCCGGCAGGTTTTAAGGAGCATCTTGCAACATTTCAGCTCTTAGCTCTTGGATTCTTCTACTTCCAGTGACAAGAGTAGAGGAAAGGGGAACAGCCTCTTACCTCCCTGGCAGTAGATGTTTAATAAACATTGAAAGAATGTGTGTGTGGGGGGGCTGTCCTTGTGTCCTGAGAATGCAGATTGACACTTCATTTTCCTCAGTAACATCTCTCCCTGCATATCCCCCTAAACCTTAAAACAACAAACTCCAAAAGAGGGAGGGAGGAGGGAGAGTGTGTCATTGACAGATTCCCCAGGTATCCTGATCCAGTGAGCCTCTTCTCCGAGCAGGTTTTGCTCTCTGTCCTGGAGCCTGCTTGTCCCTTTCTTCTATTTCCTCTGCTGGCCCTCAGGACCAGAGCAGGCTGGCAGGGGAAAACGTGCCGGGCCAGAGCAGATGCCCTTCTGTCCAGGGCTGGGACCTGAACTTGTGCCTGGCGTGGCCATCGGATTCTGTTGCTCTCCCTTCTCCCTCTAGTCATTTTAAAAACCAAGACACAAAAAGCAAACTAACATTGGTAGGAGACACGATCATATCACAGAGTTATCTAAAGCTATCAGGCCACTCTGGTTCCCAGAAATTAGATTATTTTAGAATTCCATCAAATTAAGGGAGGATTCTTCTCTCCAGTTCCCGTCTCCATGCCCCTTCCTCTCGCTGCCCCTCTCTCTTCTCACCCACCCCTCCCTGCCGATGAAAGATCTTCTGGCGGTGTCAAGGCAATGTGACCTGGTTCTGTAATAAAGAGGAGGCTTATTAGAATTAAGGCCTAACAGCATTAAAAAAGCAATCTTTGCAAGATTGAGACCACGGGGGAATTGTAAATTCTCAGCAAAGACCTCATTTAAGGATTGGAATAAAAACTTGACACGCATGTGCAGGTGTGCACACATGAAGGGATCCTCAAAAAACAAAAGAAGCTTAGTTAAAAGAAAAAAGAGCAAAGGGGAGGGGGAAGGATCGGGGGCAGGTGGGAAGGACGGTGGTGACTCTGTCCCTGGTCTGAGGCGGGGGGAACCTCCTGGGTGGCGTTGGCCGGCCCAGAGTGGGCTGTCCTCCCGTGCAGGTCTCTCTGCACCCGTGCCTCTCCCGGAGTAGCTGCCCGCCCACCTCTGTCACCTGAGGGTGGCATCCGCCAAAGGGAGCTAGCTGTGTGCCGCCCTCACCCCGTGTGTATCCATTCTAGATTGAGGGGCTGGGGTCCCTCCTCTCTCTGCCATCCCCCAAGCCGTCACGTCACGTTTCTTATCTGGCTGTTGCCGTGGTTTGGGCTCTGCTAGGTCAGGGCTGCGGGTGGTGGGGTGGGTCTGGCTCCCTCTGGGCAGGGAGGAGGTGAGGGGCAGGGATTTAAGCCTAAGGTGATGCTGTCAGTGGAGGAGATGGTCTGGATACGCCAAGGCTGCAGGTACATTTTTACCTACTGCCTTAGTCCTTCAGGGCTGCTCTCACAGAACAGCACAGACTGGGTGGCTTATAAACAACACTCATGTGTTTCTCTCAGTTCTGGAGGTTGGAGTCTGAGATCAAGGCACTGGCAGATTCAGTGTCTGGTGAGGACCCGATTCCTGGTTCATAGCCGGAGCCTTCTTGCTGTGTCCACACAAGTGGGAAGGGGCGAGGGAGCTCCCTGGGGTCTCTTTTATAAGGACACTAATCCCTCACCACCTAATCACCTCCCAGAGGCCTTACCTCCTAATACCAACACGTTGGGGGTTAGGATGTAACATATGAATTTGGAGGGGACACAAACACCTATCAAGGGTCACTTCTTGCAGTAACCAGTCTCATGGTGGGGATGCTTGAAAAGCTGGCCTTCGAGAGACAGGCTGGGGGGTGGAGGTGGGGGCACATGCTCCCTGGAAATAGACAACTGCCTTGGTTTGGGCCTGCGGGAGTGTGTGTCCCTTGGAGACCTCTGGGCTCACCCTCATTGTCTGCGGCTGTGGCCGTGGCAGTCAGCTCCCGTGCATGTTGGCAGCTCTTGTCTTGGGCACCTGTTCTTCTCTGCCCCTGAGCTTTCTCTAGAGGGAAGAGGGCTCGCTCAGGCTGGTAACAGGGGCAGCCCTCCACCAGGGTTGGTGGAAATTCCTCCTCAGCTTCCCTGCCTCCCCAGGGACGGGGGCAGTCTGTGTGTTTCCCAGAGGATCCCCCATGGATCGAGCCCCAGCTGCCCACAGGGTGACTGGTTTGATGATACCATACAAATAAATAAACAATAAACAAATTCATTCACACACACACACACACACACACACACACACACACACACACACACGGCTGTTCTTCCATCCCTGGCTCAGGCTCTCAATCCTTCACTCCAGCTTCCTGGGATCACTCCCTAACAAGTAATCTGTACCCACACCCTGTCTCAGGCTGTATGTCAGGGGCTCCAAGCTGACCTAGCAACCCTACAGGAAACCTCAGTTCAGGAGGACGATGGGGTGGGGTGTGGGACCTTTGTAGGAACTGTGCTGCTTTATTGCTTTGGGCTGCACCTGGCACACAGTGGGTGCTCAGTGAACATTCGTGGACTGATGAGTCTGGACATGGTGTCCTTGCCTCTCTGGGTGGTGGAGCCTGGCTGGGGGTCTTCCTTTCGGTGCCAGGATTGGTCATAGGAAGGTGTCCCCCACCCCTGGGAATTCCAGAAGTGCAAAGTGGTTGTGACGAAGACTCTGAGCTGCAAGCAGAGTACAGCCCCTGGCGCAGGTGGGCTCAGTCCAGCCTTGACTCACAAAGCCTCAGTCTGGGGCTACCTGGCCCTGGGTGGACGTGTTGCAATGGAGGCCAGCACTTGCGACCCCAGGGCAGGTGCTCAGAGGTCTCTCTTGGTGCATCTCTCGTGACGGGGCTCTTCATCCTCAGTCCTGCATCCGTGTCCCAGGACAGCAGGCTGGGGAAGTGGGTATAAGCAGGCCTGAGCTGAAAACACACCAGCTGAATTTTCTGGACAAGGGATAGCTCCCTCCTTCCAGGGCCCAGAAGTGTCTTCAGAAGCTGTCACAGGCTTATGTTGTGCTCTGGGAAGTGGCACCCCCTGGGATTTCTGGCAAGTCAGTCCCAGTCTTGAGCCCCTCTCCTCTTAAGAGGTTCATTGAAGATTTCTCTGAGGTTTGGGTGGGGTCCATGCTAGCCCTCTTCCTTGACATGGGTCACAGTGAGAAGGCTTCTCCCAGGGCTGCATGGATGTCCCTGTGTACCCCTGCCCCTTCTGCTGAGAAAAATAATACCAGGGAATGGGGGTGGGACCTCCAGGTGAGACAGGAGAACAGGTCTCATTACCTGCTTCACTGACAGGGAGAGGTGGCCAAAATGACCTTCATCAGTATCCCTGACCTTCAACTTTCTTTCCCAGGGGCAGCCATCTCTTTTCCCAAGGTCCAGGTGGGGTAGACTTCTTTAGACCAAGGTTCTAGCCCCAAAGGGCCACCAAGGAAGGCAATTTGCATTTCAGACCACTAAAAGAAAAATCCGAGGGGTTTGGGAAGGAAATAATAGTCCCAAACTTGGCAACAAATAGATTGCAATTTTTGGAAGCTTATCTGTGTGAAGAATGAGTTTTCAGCTCTGCAGGAATATTCATTTGCCTCTTAAACAAAGGGCAATTATATGCAATCCTTCTCTGCTTTTGTCGGCTTCCCAAGAAGGATCTGGAGTTGGTCCCTCCACCGTAGTACCCATCCTCTTAACATGATAGGACGAGAAAGTTTCAGAATGATTGTTCATAGTTTACAATGTCTTCGTGTGTGTCTGTCACCCACCCGGGCCTGGTCATCTGGGGTCCTTATCCTGGGCAATGACAGATCAGGACAGTAAATGAGGAGTGTGTGGGGGGGGCAGTTCAGAGGGGAGGGGGATTAGAGAGGAAGGGGCAGATTGGGGCAAAGGTGAGACAAATTGAGGTGAAGAGGAAGCAGCCCCAAATGCACGGGTTTCTCTCTGGGGGTCCCACAGCCTTAGGAGCTGCTGTGCCCCCAACCCTCCAGGAAATGCATGAGGAGGGGAAGGGGAGGGGAGGGGAGGGAGCCCAAGGCTTCTCTTTGTCCTCCTCCTCCTCTTTTCTTTCCTTTTTTAATCCCAGGGCTTCATTCTGCAGAAGCTGTCATTTTACATAAACCTCTGACCGAGGCTCATCCATTCTCACTGCCAGAATCTCCATATCAAACACTGGAATCCACTGTGGAACTGACAGCCCTCCCCACCCAGGCGATGGGGCTTTAGAGAGGCTGGAAGGACAGACCACCTCCCCCCAAGCCCCACCCCCGTGCAGGGGCGATGCAGGACAGATTGAGCAGGGCATACAGCCGGCCTGTCCTTAGCACCTTCCTCAGTCCTCTTGGGGGGCTCCTTGCTCCTTCCCGCCATCTCTGATAGGTGTGCGAGGCCCACCTGCCTCCCAGGGGACACACAGGAGCCTGGGGGCAAGGGGGAAGAATGTGTCCCCCCACAAAGATACGTTGAAGTCCTAACCTCCAGTAAGTTTGCCTCAAAATGTAACCTTATGTGGAAATAGGGTCTTCACAGGGTAATCAAGTTAAAATGAGGTCATTGGGGTGGGCCTAATCCTATAGGACTGGTGTCCTTATAAAAAGGGGAAATTCAGATACAGACTTGCCCAGAGGGAAGACCTGTGAAGACAAAGGGAGAAGGTGGCTATGTGACTGGAGGAATGCGTCTACCTGTCAAGGGACGCTGAGGGTTGCTGGCAACACGTGAAGCTAGGACAGAGGTCCGGGCTGGATGGGTCCTCCCTCAGAGCCTCTGAAGGAGTCAGCCTCGCACGTGCCTGCCTTGATCTTGGACTTCTCACCTCCAGACTGTGAGGGATCGATTCCTGTTGTCTTAAGCCACCCATGGTGTGGTCCTTTGATAGGGCTGCCCCAGGACACTCACCCGGCCACCTGGGAGGTATGTCCAAGCTCAGGACTGGGCTTCCGGGGCCGGCAGTCCTGGCAGGCTGTTCACTTCTCTGGAAATGATGACGATGTTGGGGGGTCGGGGTGGGGTGTAGCTTCCTAGACCAAATAGTAACCTGGCTTGCAGATTCCTTCCTAGTGGGGGCTTGTCAATCAACCCATCAACTGTGATTTGTTTTCCTGCCTGGGGAAGGCCCTGTGCTGGGCATCTGGGGCAGCCTAAGGAGGACACCAAGCCGCCCTTGCGAAGAAGTCAGTCTGAGCGTTGAGATGAAGCCCAGGAGGTCTTCTTGCAGTGAGAGTTCCCAGGATGAGTAAAAGATCAGTTGCCCAGTGGAAAAGAACACATGTGAGAAAGTGCCCAGGGTGGGGCCGGGACGTTAAGGTTCAAAAGCATTTGTTTATGAACATTACAGGGGGCTCAAGAGCCAGATCTGGATGGCCCATCACCACCCCCACCCCCAACCCTGGAAACTCCTACTCATGCTTTAAGACCCAACTCAAATGTCCCCTTCTCCCATGAAGTGGTCCTGCCCTGATTCCTCCAGGGGCTTCTTCATCTGTCCTCCCATAGCCTCTCCCCTGCCTCCAAGTGGGACCTGGACTGGGGGGCCTCTAGTTTCCTGGTGGCGCATCCTGTTCTTCCTCTGGGTGCCCAGTCCCTTTCTATGGCTGCATTTCCCAAGGTCTGGTCCCTGGACCCCTTGCAACAGAAACACTGTGTTTCTTGAAAAAAATGCAGGTTCCCAGGCAAGGCTCCACCTTTGGCCAACATAGTCAGTAGTAACCAGCTCCCCAGGAGATCCTGAAGGATGCTGTGTGTTGAGACTGGGGTGTGGGGTTAGGTGGCATCCAGGCAGGCTTCTGAGGTGTTGCACTTGGCTGGTGCTTGTGAGAGAGACTTTCAAGCTGGTCCTCTGCTTGGCTGGGTGACTTCTGCAGTCCTGGGCTGCGGGACCTGGCTGGGCAGCCCGCGGGTTGGTAGATGAGGCTAGTGTTCTCCTGGTCATGACATCGGGGTTACTTTTCTCCCCGTCCTCACCCCCTACTCCTGAGCAGAAGGGTTGCGCCATTATTGTGGCCGGAGCATCAGAGGGCTCTAAATTATGATTAAAACAGCAGAACGCCTCCAGATGCATCTTGTAAAGAACTGCAAGGTGGAGGTTTTGGGATCAGGCTGTTTCTGCACCCCTCACAAGAATGATACGAGGACCACACATGACAGAGTGTGTGCAGGGGCGTCACCTGTACAGTGACCCATCATGTCCCCGTGTTCCCCGCTTCTCACACTGTCTCTTTTTTTCTGGGGACTGGAAGGGGTCTTGCAGAGTTGGTGCACCAAAGGGTGGGTGTTCTGGGTCTCTGTTGTTCATCTTTCTGCCTTGCACACACCTGCCACATAATTTTGGGGGCTGGCTAGTTGTTGAGTCAATTTCAAATGGCCTTGCCAGGACCAGTTTCTCCATCTGCAGCAGCAAAAGGAAAAAAATTATTTTAAACCTCCAGCATGGAATTTTCCCAGTTATTTTAAATAAGTTTGAGTTATTTGTGCTTGGCATTCAGATAAGAATTACAGCCTTGCACAGATGCAAATTCAGAGTCATAAAAGGAATATTGACAGCAATTGCAACCACATCACCATCTTTCTTGCGATCAAATGCCCTGGCTGCCGTCAGAGGAAAATGTAGCATTTGAAAAGCTGTAAGAGAACACACTCTCCAACAAACAAAACAAGCCTCTCTGGAGAAACGCAGGAAAGGATGCTTCTGAGAACTCTGCTGGGACGTTCCAAACAGCTCCTTACATTTCTGATTGAAAATATATTAAAAGAAAAATTTAAACTAAAGATCTCACCAAGTAAATCAATTATAAACCCTACCAGACTGAATTTAGCTGTGTGTCTCTGTTGGATTCTATCTAATATTGAGAAGCAGGATGAAGTTGTGGAGCATCTTCCTGCCTTTAGGGGGAAGAGTGTCAGGTACTGCTGTATAACAAACAAGCCCCCTAACTCAGAAGCTTGAAACAACAGTTGAGCCTATAGGTGAGCTGGTTACTTCTGTTAATCTGGGCCATGCTTGACTGGTGTTGGCTGGGCTCACTCATGGATCTGTGGCCATTTGGTGGGAGGGCAGGAGATTGACAGCACTTGAGGACTGGTTCCTGCTTCACATGGTTTTCCATCCTACAGAAGGCTAGCTCAGGCTGGGTTCCAAGGCAGGAAATGGAATTGAGCAAGGCCTGTTGAGAACCGGACCTGGAGCTGTTTCACCACCACTTGCAGGACTTCTTTTGGCCCACGTGACAGGAGGCCAACCCTGATTCCAGGGGTGAAGACATAGACCCCACTTCTTTGTGGGAGGAGCCTTAATGTCCCATTGCAAAGGGAGTGTTTACGTGGAGGTGGGAACAATCTGGGGCATTTTTGAAATCAGTCTACCCAGGGTGGAAGCATTGACACTGGGAGCCAATCCAGTCTTGAAGGCACGGCCTGGGCAATGGGAAGCCTGGTCTGTGGGCACTTGAGTTTGACTGCGGGGTTGGGGGGAGGTGGTCAGTACTGCCAAGACGCATGGAGACTTAGTCAGTGGAGGGTCATGTCCAAGCTCAGTCACCTGTCCAGTCCTAGCTTCCTTCTCAGCTCTCCCGTGAGCCTGTCCCAATATCAGCTCTCCTTTCTCAGGGCCTACTGTGCTCACCTGTCCACGTGTTCACCTCCTGGGCTTCTCCTCTCTGCTGGCCCTTTGCTGGTGGTTCCTGGTGCCTTGATCTTCTCTGTTCTCCCTGGGCTGGGCCTTCAGCCACCACGCAAGTCCTGACTGTCCTCCTGCCTGAACCCCCATCTCCCCTGGGTTTGTTCAGGAATCCTCTTCAGACTCGGCAGGTCCAAACATATAGGACTCCTCCTGAGTCTGGTCCTCTCTGTTTCAGCAGACAGCACCTCTGTTCCCCTGCCCCCACTTGCACAAGCCAGAAGCCCGGGACTCCTCCTGTCATCTTCATCTCTCTCTCTAGTCCTGTTCATTTCTCTCCTTTCCCACAGATGCCACCTACTCTAGTCTTGACTGTGTCCATAGCCTCCCACCTGCCTGGACAGGCCTAGGCTGTAGAGTGGGGGAAGTAGATTGGGGGGGGGTGTGGCTAGAGCATCTTTGAAAAATGCAAATCTGATCATACTGATCCACTTCTTAGAATGCTTTCATGGCTTTAATGTTCTCAGGATAAACACAAAAATCCTGAGGGGTTTCTAGCAGCCACCCTGGGGCCATCCTGCCTCCTGGTCTTTCAGTTCCTCAAACAGGCTGTGCTCCTTGGAGCCTCAGGACCTTTGCACAGGCTTTCCTTCTGCTTGGCGTGCTCACTCTTCCTCTCCCCATTTGCTTGGTCATTAATCCCAGCCTTGTCATTAATCCCAATTAATCCCAACTCCCTTTACCTTGTCATTAATCCCGTTAGTCTTCAGAGCTCACTTTTTTAGTCACTTCTGTAAGGAAGCCTTCCTTGACTGCCCCCACCCAGAGGTTGCAGCTAGCTTTTCCTATTCCCCCTGCAGGTCTCCCTGTAGCTCTGACTACAACTGCAGTGCAATCAGTGTGGTGCACTGACATCCGTCTGCCTTCCGTAGGGCCAGGGGCCATTCAGTCTGAGTCATCGCTGTGTCTTCAGAATATGTCATGGTGCCTGCTCCTGAAAAGCCCAACAAATGGTTGAGATCAGTGGATGAACATGTCAGTTATGACCACACACATCAGCTCATTGGGTCCCAAAAATAACCCAGTGAAATGGACATCCTTGGCCCTGCTTTACCGAGAAGAAACCAAGGCACAGGAGGCCAGGGTCATAGGCAGAGGAAGGGGGGTTGGAGCCACACCGCCTCAGTCCAGAGGGCGTCCCCTCCTTGCAGCATCCAGCGCTTAGTTCCTGTAGCTCCATTGTTTGGTTTTTATGGGTTTGGGTCTTAGTCCCTGACAGGGGCCCTTAGGAATGGGGTGTTGCCTGCCCCCTGCCTTGCCTGAAACGGCTTATCCCCGCCTGGAGGTCGGGGCACAGCAGGCCATTCGGGGTTCCAGTGGTCCATGGCTCTGGTTGAGGCAAGATTAAAGAATGACTACTCCTTCAGAAACCACATCTAGCCACATCCCATGTGGCAGTCACACACCGGGAGCTGCTAGCAACTCAGGTCCCTCCAGGAAATGCATCTTGAGCTACATTTTATTGAGAAGAGAAAGATCTTGTCTGGCATCCCCAAGTCATTAGTGAAGGACAAAGGGAGGCATGGAGAGGTGGGAGGGGAGCACCCACAGGGAAGTGGAGGTGAATGCCCACTTTTCCAAGGCCAGATACACACACACACACGTACATACACACAATGCATGCACGTACACCCATGCACACACATGCACACTCACACATGCACGTGTGTGTGCAGGGCTCTAACAAAGGGGTTACCTTGCCTCAGGGTCAGCACGATTCATTAAAAGAAGGTTCTCCAAAGTGGCCCTGGTTCCAAGGCAGCATCCATGGAAACCAAGCCAAGTCCCTTCTGGGTCCAGCTTCCCAGCTCCTTGGAACAACAAGCAGTCTCCCTTGCCAGGTCCGGAGCAGGTGGCACCTGCTCCCCCAGGCTGTGTGGGCAAAAGAACAGCCCTTCTCCCCTCCCTATCGGGAAACCAGATGGAAATCCTATCCTGTATCACATGCAATGGGGAAAGCATCTGTGACCTGGGGCTAGGGTGGGCCAGAGAGCGTCTCTAAGACCTGTGTCCTTCTTTAAAGGAGGTGTTTCTTAGCTTGGTGCATACATGCACAGAAATCGAACAGGTGACTCTCTGATAGTCCCTCCCGCTTAGTTTCATTTATTCTCTTTTGCCTGAGGCTTGTTAGTATGTCAGCACCTGGGATTGCAGCCGGCCCTGCCTCCCCTTAATTGGGGTCAGCAGAAATGTGGGTGAAGCAGGGACAGGGTGACCATGGGAAGAACGGTCAGATAAATCCAAGGCTGGGTGTAAGTCTTCCTTCTTGACTCTGGAAGCCCAGCAGCATCTAAGATGTCCTGTTGCACTAACGGTTTACAGTCTACATTGGCCTTGGGTCAGCACTGTTGATTCAGGCTCATTTTATATCACAAATATATGGACTGGTGATGGAAATGTAGCATGAGCAAGAAAGGTCTTTGCTGTTAAAAGTGACGGTGACTCTGTGACCTTTGTTACATCAGCAGAACCTCCCCTCCCCGGGCCGACATGAGGCCCCTCCCCAAATCTCCCAGCCCAGTGTGTGTGCCAGCCTCTCAGCCTTGCAGTTAATTCAGTGGGCACCTACTGAACCATCATGGTCTGTGCCCCCAGAGTGGTGCGGGCTGTTAGAACAGTGTTGGGTTCAGTCTTTGGTCTATTGGAATTGACTGTTTGGGGAATGAACTTTTAAATCTATGAAACAGGAAGTGGTTCAGGGTGGACTGTGGGAGCCCTTGGCTGACGGATAGAGTTTGGATCGTCAAAGAATGGAGGAGGAGAGGAAGAGGAAGAGGAGGAGGTGGAGGGACTGGGGCAGGGAATGAGCAGTAGAGGTGGCACCTAGCAAATTCCAGGATAAATAAGCAAAGATGTGGAGAGAGGACTGAGCATGCAGACCTGGAGGACATCAGGAGACCAGGCTGCAGTGCATGGCGTTGGCACGTTCTGCGAGCTAAGATCCGGAGGCCACCCTTGAGACCAACAGTCCTATGACCCCAGTCCCCCTTTAAGGATGAGTAATAGCAGTGAATGGCCATCCAGTGCAGCTCTGGAGGACAGCAGATACCCGAGGCCACAGAGCTTGTGTACTGGAGCAACCAAGTTCCACCATGTTTCCCAATAGCCCATTCAGCTTCAAGGGCCTGTCCACTGTAGTAGAGCCAACCTGCTCCTTGGGGCCCCATTCTGCTGTTACTCGGAGAAGAAAACCAGCCAGGAGCTCAGCCCTCCTCTTCCCCTTCCCATCATTCACCTCCACATGGTGGATCTCCCCCTTGGTTCAGCATCTGGGGCCCCTCCTGCTCCCCACCCCCCCGCTGGCACTGCCCAGAGCGGGTCTGAAGGCCAGGCGTTGTGGAAACAGTCTGCAGAGCAGTATCCTCCTGTGGAAATCCAGGCAAAATGACATGTGAATATCAAGTCCAGAAAAGGGGGGACGTTCTTTGTTCTGGGGAGCTTGAAGCAAATGGGCTGATTTGATACCCCCTCCGGTGCGGGCTTTTCTCAGGGGAGGGATGGGCCATCCACCTGGCAGCTGGGCCTGCACATGTGTCTAACGCTGCACGAGGGCAGGTGCCTGGGGCTGGGGACAGGGATCCCTGACAGGTCTCTGCCTTCACCATGTGGCAGGAGCAGACGAGGTCCCGAAGGGCCTAGGAAACAATTAGGCAAGGCCAGGAGTGGGAAGCAGAGAAGGGCAAGAGGGAAACAGAAAGACGAAGGCCTGTGCCATTCAGAAAGGAAGAGATGTGACAGAGGTGCATGGGAACAGCGTCCTGGAGCAGACACTCGGGACTGCAAAGAGGACGGGGACATTTGGGGGCTGTATGTCTAAAATGCAGCCAACTCTCTAGTAGACCACTGCTTTTTGGAGGATGTAATAAACCAGGGAGTTTGCAGCCAGTGTAGCCACAGCTGTGCAGTCAGGGATATGTGGTGATGGTGCGAGCCCTGCTGTCAGTGCCTGGCAAATGGTCTGAGCTGGGAGAATGGTGGAATTCTGGAATGATCCACTGTTTGCTCAAAACCTCAAAATGCCAAGCAAACCCTACAGTAGCTACTTGTGCCTCTGGCTTTCTAGAAGAAGCTGTGTATAGGTTTAAAATTTTATGCTATTTTACTATGTTATTTTTAAAAGCCAGGCCAGGGAGTTCCTTTCCCATAGACATTGTGAATTCAAATGACATCTCTCCAAACAGTCTCTGTTGAGGACTTAGAAAATGTGCATCAATACACGGTTCTCGTGGTCCGGAGTGGGTTCCAGGAGGTTGCCCGGCAAGTCCTAGCCTTCCCCTCATGCTGCCAGGGAAAGGGGCGGTTCTGTGTAATCCCCCCACCAGCCCTCTCCCTAACTGTGGCCATACAGACGAGGAAATGCCGGTACCTGCCTCCCAAAGGTCCTTCGGCTGAAGAAGCCGGCCTCACCCTCAGCCTCTACCTTGCTTCATGCTCTGTACCTGCCATCTGCCTGCTTTGCATTCCTGATGAACCAGGAGTTATTTGAAGATAGGACTTTGCCTTGGTGCTCCCAGAGCTGTCAGGTTACCAAACTTCTGATTTCCCCGGACTTTGTGGTTGCCCCTGGCATTGCTGAAACCCCAGTGGGTGAGGGAGATGAGAGGGAAGCACACAAGTGGCCCTTTTGGTTGAACAGGTTTCTGCCAGCCCCCTTACCCCTCCAACCATCCGATGGGCTGGCCCATCGGCCAGCCAGCTCTTAGTCCCAGAAGGGAGGGCACTCTGGGGCCAGGTGGAGGCACAGTGGGATTCCGAGCTGAGCGGATGCTTATTTTTAGGAGCCTGTGGGCACTGCTGCCCATGCTGGGTCTACACGGCGTTCCCCGCAGATCTATCCCTCTGTCAGTGGTCCAGAGCCACCCTTGTGCCAGGGGACCTGGGCTGGCGACCAGTCAGAGCTTTGGCACGAAGGGCTCTTCAGCCCAATGCTACTTTAGTCCAGAGAGCATTGTACCCCATTCTCCCTTGTGCTGGTCTCCCCCTGTCCATCCCTAGCTCCTGCCTCCCCTTCTCTGGGTTTTTCAGGGAGGAAGTACGTTGACCAGCTGCTCCAGGAGCCAGAGCCAATTCTGAAACTGGCAGAAATGAGAAGCCACAAGATGTGTGTGTGCCTGGCACGGGGATCTTAATTGGCAAAGTATGTGCCCACCGCTTTTAACACTGGACTTTTGGAAACTGCTGCCTCTTATCAGGGGACCTTGGCACTAGAAATATAAGAGGTTTAAAAAATGTAATATCATTAAGACAGTTTTTAATTGAGTTCGATGAGAAGTGTTTAAATCATCAAGCTCAGGGACACTTCTGGATGATGCTCCTTTTCCCTTTAGGGCATTTTCTTGTCCAGCTGAGTCCACTTGGGTATGTGAAAATCTGTTGCCTTTCTTCTTCTTTGTGGTCGTGCAGCTTCCGTGCTGAGGGTGCCAGCGTGCTCCATTTGTAGTACTGCGTTCCTTTGGCGACCCTACACTCCACCAAGTTCTCATACGTGTTTCTCACTCCCTGCTTTCCTGTTCTAGCCAGAATTGTTGGGAAATCTAATTGTTGGGGAGCTTAAATCCGGGAGTTGGAAGATGATAGAAATTTTCTGCACTAGTTCTCTCTGTCCGCTTCAAAGCCAAGATAATTTCTCCAGCTTTGAGCGAGAAGCTGTGATGGGGGTCTGGTGTGGGACATTTCCTGTCGGAGTGAACAGTACGGATGATGCTTCCCAGTAATGCGCTATTAGCATGCTGCGTTCTACAGGTTTGAGTTACCCGCTCCATCCTAATCAGGCCCACGGGGCCTGGGTTGGGGCTTCCATGAACCCCATTTTAATGATGGAGAAGTAGATGCTTGGATAGATCTCACCATGGGCAGGTGAGAGGTGATTAGAGGTATCTGAGGCCAGAGCTGTGTGTATCTGTGTCGGTTGAGGTTCTCCTGAGAAGCAGGACCGATAGGACAATTTCGTATATCTCCACCTCTATCCCCATCTCCATCCGCGTCCATATCCATGTTATCTCTATCTCTCTCTATCTCTATCATCTCTAGCTATCTCTATCTCTATCATTATCTGTATCAGGCAATTTATTTTAAGGAATTTGCCCCCTTGATTATGGGGGCTGGCAAGTCCGAAATTCCTAGGGGAGGCTGGCAGGCTAGAAACTCAGGCAGGAGTTTATGCTGCAGTCTTGAGGAAGAATTTCTTCTTCTCCTGAAAACCCCAGCGTATGTTCTTAAGGCCTTCAACGGGTTGGATGAGGCCCACCCCCCCCCACATTTTTGAAGATCTCCTGTGCTTAGTCAACTGATTATAGATGGGAGCTGTAACTACACAACACCTTCACAGCCTCACCTAGATCATTGGTTGAATCACTAGGAACTATGGTGTGGCCAAGTGAACACATAAAACTGACCATCACAGTGGCCTTCCAGGCTCCCAACAGGACTAGGTGACCTCCCCTTGGGAGCAAGCCTCTGACTGGTGGTTTCAGCCTGATCTGAGGTCTGCTCAGATCGCAGGAAAACCGGGAAATAATTTGCAGACCATTGCAGAGTGGGCCAGACTGAAAACAGTGCATGCTGAGCTGTCGGATAAATCTGCTGCACCAGGCCCGTCCCGGGCAGGGCCTTATCTCTTTCCCAGAAGTTGGAAATGACCCGACCTCATCTTGGCATTAAGACAGAGGTGCTCCGGTTCTCGGGTATTTAGCCTCATTTTGAATTGCTTTTTCAAAGGTGAATGATGGAGATTCAAACTACTCTTTTCTTTCTTTTTCTGGTGCTCGTCTCACCCATTTCTCTAAGCCAAAGTCGGTCATATTTTTAAAAAGGAAATCTGATCCTGTCATTCCCATGTTTGAAACCCCGTCAAAGGGCTGCCTTTGGAAGATGGTTCGGGCTCCACAAGTCCCGCCCGCCTGGCCCTGCCTGCCTCCCCACCCCCTCAACCCTCTTTCCTGCATCTCTCACATGCCAGCTCCATTGGCCTCTCCGGGTCTTCAAGGCCTCTGCCCATGTGAGTCTGTCTCCATGCCTCTCCCTGGTTGCTGTCACCCCAACATCTGCTCATTGAGAACCCCTTAACCTGGGAGCCCCTGCTCCCCTAGTGCATGTCCTTGCAGTAGTGAGACAGTCTGCTCCTGTTCTTTGCAGGGTTTCCACAATTGTAACTCAATAACTAGTAGTTTGGTGAACTGTTTAATGACCCATCTTTCCCATTAGACCAGTGGTTCTCGACCTGGGTGCTTTCAAAATCCCCGATGCACAGACTGTGGTCCACACCAACAGGTCCGAACCTCTGTGGGTGGGACCCAGGCAGCAGTTGATTTTAAAACTCCTCAGGTGACGCCAATACGCACTCAAAGTTGGGAACCAGCGCTGGCTCAGCGCGGGCCTTGCTCTCAGCATCCACCCACGTGTGAGCTATAGAGATGCAAAATCCAGGTCCTGCCCAGACCTGCTGGCTCAGAATCTGCCCCTTAACAGGAGCCCTTGTGGTTTTGGGGGCACATTGTGGTGTGAGGAGGACTCAGTTGACCACCGCCCTGCCCACCACTGCTTCTCCAGCACCAGCCTAGTAGCTGCTCAATAAATGCTTATTAAGTGAACAGATGAATAATTTTTAAACAATCCCCCAAATTTCTACCCACCCCCGTCCTGCTCACCCTGCCCCCTAGAACCATATTCACTTCCTCTCGGGCAGCAGGCCCGGGAGGTGGCGGTGTAGGGGATGTGTGGGGGTGAGCATACCCTTTTTTTGCAGGATGCAGAATCTGGAGTTTGTGGTCCTCTTTCCCCTGCCTGGTTTCCCACCTCTACAATCTTGTTTGTTCCTAGAGAATGTCATACTTGGCCCAGGTAGAGAAGGAGACACTGCCTTTCTCTGGCTGGTGCATGTCCCGTCCCCCCTTCCCCCACCCCTGTCATGGTTTGGCTTCCCTTGCTGGCAGATTGATAAAGAAAACCCAAACCAGGATGGGGATGGGAGTCAGGTGATGCAGGAGGGAGGGGAGAGAGAAGGAACATTCCAGAGAAAGATGGGAAGGCGGAAATAATCACTTAGACTCGACAGTGAGGTTTTGGAACACATTTGGCTTGAATCATTGCCTTGGAAAATCCCAGATGTGGTTCTCCCAGCAGCATCTTTCACTCGGAGTGGCTACAGCTGTGGGATGGTGAGGGCCTGGCCCCTTAAAGGAACAGTGTCTGTTCTCCCTGTGTTGGGAGTGTGAGCCGTTGCAGAGCACTGAAGGGCCTCTCATCTCCCAGCCCCTCCCCACAGGCTCCTTGAGGTCCCCAGAGATTCCCAGAGCCTCAGGTCACCCCTTGGGACTGCATCACCCAGAGGTAGGTGGGTGGACAGGACACCGGCAGGCAACGGGGTTTCATCTGCCCAGTCCTCCTCTGTCTTTCTTTATTGGTGGCCTTTGTCTCTCTCTCCTTTTCATCTGTCTCAGGCCCTGAGGAAGTATTTTTGGTGCCTCTGCTTCATTTTCTAGAGCTCTTTACAAAGGTCTGGGAAGAAGTGTGAATTCTAGGGTGGACTGGAGTGGCCCTTGCCTTTGGTGGAGAGGGAGCAGAGAGGAGGTGGCAGTGACTGAGGTACAGGGGAGAGAGAGGTCAAATGCCATGGGGTAAAGGGTTGCCTCTCAGATTTCAGATAAACAGTGGTTGTTTAGAATGAGTATATCCCCAATATTGTATGGGACATACTTACACTAAAGGTTTTTGTTGTCTATCTGGAATGCAAATTTAACTGGGCATGCTGTATTTTTATCTGCTGTATTTGGCAACCCTACGTGGAGTGGAGGTGGGGTGGGGGTGGGGAGGGGCGTTGCGATGGTGTCCTGGGGAGGGAGGGGCACTGCTGGTAAGCTTTCTGCTGTCCTGCATTTCGGTCCTTACTCCAGGCCTCAGAGCCTTGTTGCTGAAACCCAGGCCTTTGCTGTTTGCCTGCTGAGATGGGCGCCCAAAATGAGCATGTCTGGAAACTGCTGTAGGCAATAGAGTAAAAGGATAAGGCTGATCCCTTACCTGCTATTGATACTTTAGAAATGAGCACACAAGGGCGATGGGTTCCCACTACTGACCACCAGGGAAATGGTCCCCAGCTCTTGGGTTCTTCGGACTTGACTTGGCCCCGCCTCTGCCGGACCCCACCTCTCCCTAACTCCCACCCCACTGATGTGGCCGAATGCCTTCAGGAAGGGTAGTGGGTAGTGGGCATGCCATGACTGGAGGGCCCCGTGTGGAGTGAAATCTGACCCTGTGCCCCAGGAAGTATTTGTAGGTTTGATTGAGTAATTAAACTAAGGATTGAAGCAAGGGGCTGACATAATGGAATTTGCTTTTTCAAAAAAGTGCTCTTTGGAGAGCGGAAAATGGACTGGAGGCCTGAAGGTGGACATGGATGTCATTGTCAACGTGCGATCCTTTGGCTCATAGTAGACGCTCAGTAAATGTGTATTGGAGGAATGGGCCCTAGGCACTGGGATGCTAGCTGCTCCCTGGGGTTGGGGTGATGCAGGCCTTGGGGCTGCTTCTGTCCACTGGGAGATGGGGGTGTGGGTTTTCTACTCTCCCTGGGCCTCTGTGAATTTCGGTTCCTCTTGGGGCAGAATGGGGCCAGGCAGCCTGTGCTGGGGGGCGGGCGAAGGGTCCTTGGGTCAGACACTCTGAGGAAGCCTGGCTCTCCACAGCAAGTTCATGAATATCCGACCTTGGCCACGTTCCCTGCACCCTGATTAACCAATAGCCTTCACTTGGTGAGAGGCAGAGAGATAAAATGAGATACTGCATTGGAGACTTAAAACTTAATTGGAACTATGTATCACAAATTTAACTCCAGGCTCAATACAACCTGATATAATTATTCTAATACACTTCAGTTTTGGAGTTTCTGTGATGGAAAAGAGTGGGGAAGCCCAAAAAGGGATGAAAAAACACCTGCTATGTGATATGTATGAAGGCATCCAGCCTATGAGGAAGACCCTACAACGTCAGGGACAGGCAGACTGGGGAAGGAGGAAGCGTCACAGCCTGTCCTCACCTGGGCTTGATGGAACAAAGTCAAGACTTCGCTTCAGCCAGTTTTACAGACAGGACTATGATTCGCCTTTTGTTCTGAGGCAAGGGCATGGTCTATTGCTTCCCCTATTTGGGATGTGTATTTGGAAACCACAATGCAGACTTCTTTAGAGAACTCAGAGATGCAGGAGACTCCGGGATTCCTTAAGAATCTTGGACCTGAGATTCAGATTATCAGTCAGATTCAGATCATCAGTGATCATTCAGATCACCAGATCATCGGTCCAAAGGGTGAGATTGCAGTAATGAGAAACATCCTTTTCAGTGAGTTAATGACAGCTAGGACAGGGCAGGGGCTGTGGAGCCAGCATTACAATAATTACCTAATAGATTGACTTCCTCACAGCTCTTCTGGCTCCGTTCGTTCTCTCCTTCCTGCCTCTCTGTTTCATAAAAAGTTCTTTCCCCCAGGGCCCCTCCTCATCCTGCAGTCAGTCTCTTATCTGTAATTTACAGGTTTCTCCATCCTTCCTAAGACACGACATTCTATTTCTTAAAAGCTACCCATGCTGCTATAGCTGTGCAGAGCAGCGGGGCCCCCAGACCACTCCTGGAGAGCTAGACCTACATCAGGGATTCTCAGCCCTGGCTGATCCTCTGAGCCTTGGGAGAGCCTAGAATAAATACTGACTGCAGGACTCCATTCTTGCCTGTCGGGTCAGAGTCTTGGGGTGGGTCCTGTAAAGTGTCACTTTGAAAGTGCTATCCAGGTGATTCTGAGGGGTAGGAGGGTTTGGGAGCCAGTGGCAGTCTTTGCTCTTGGGGGGAAACATCATTTACACACAGCTTTTGAGATGCAGGAAGCCTTGTCCACTCAGAAATTCTTAAACTGCTATTGTGCCAGTCAATTGGGGAAAGATAGGGTAGAGGAGTGGGATAGTGGGGTGTCTACTCATCTGTCCATGCATCTACCCATCTATCATCCATCTATCCATCCATCCATCCACCTGTCCATCCATCCATCCATCAGTCCATCCCTCCCTCCAAACATCCTCAGAAGTTCACCTTGGCCTCCAGACTATCTTGCATCTGGTGCCAATGTTTGCAACAGGTACCCCTGGGCAACAGCAAATGGAATAAATGCAGGTTGGTGGATTAAAGAAATAAACCTACTAGCATATACCCAAAAGAACTGAAAACATGGTCTCAGAGAGATATTGGTACACCTATGTTCATAGGCATTATTCACAATAGTCAAAGGTAGAAACAACCCAAGTATCTATCAGCAGATGAATGGATAAACAAAATGTAGTATATTCACACAATGGAATAGTATTCAGCCATGAAAAGGAGTGTAATTTTGGCACATGCTACAATGTGGATGAACGTTGAAAACGTTATGCTAAGTGAATGAAGCCAGACACAAAAGGACAAATATTGTATGACTTCATTTATATGAAATTCCAGAATAGGCAAATCCGTAGAGACAGAAAGTAGATTAGTCATTGCCAGAGCCTGGAGAGAGGGGAGAGAGTTATTGCTTAATGGCTACAGAGTTTCTGTTTGAATGGATGAAAAAGTTTTGGAAACAGATGTTAGTGATGGTTGAACCACAATGTGTATGTACTTATTGCCACTGAACTGTTCATGTAAAAATGGTTAAATGGCAAATTTTCTGTTACTTATATTTTACCACAGTAAAAGTATTTCAAAAAAAGAAGAACAGAAGGGACTCTCCTGGCGGTCCAGTGGTAAAGAATCCACCTTCCAATGCAGGGGACATGGGTTTGATCCCTGGTTGGGGAGCTAAGATGCCACATGCCATGGGGCAACTAAGCCCGTGTGCTCTAGAGCCTGCACGCCACAACTAGAGAGCCTGCATGCTGCAACTACTGAGCCCATGTGCTCTGGAGCCGGTGTGCCACAACTAGAGAGCCCGCGTGCCACAACTAAGACCTGGTGCAGCCAAATAAGTAAATAAAAATAAATAAATTTTTAAAAAAGAGAAAAGAAGAAGCATGTTTGGGAGGCTAGTGAAGGTTTTCCTTGCTCTTTTCAGAAGCCAGTGTGTGGCTAGAGGGTGGGCTGAGAAGCCCCATCGCCCCCTTGGCAGGTCCCCACCCCGTATCTGAGAATCTGTGATTTGGGGACAGTAGGGGGGTTCACCAGCTCAGCTGCTCCCACGGAGCAGGATCTGGGGGCTTGGCTGGTTTGTCCTCAGTGGTGGTTTGCGAGTGGGCTGCAGGATCCTGGGTTATGGACCAGTCACTTTCAGAGGGAGGGTTTTTTGATGGGGCAAAGGTGGGAATTCAGCCTGCTTGTCCCCTGCATTGAGTGGACGGGCCTTTTGCATCTGCCCAGGCTTTGATGGTGAGACAGGGCTAGGAATCTGAATATGGGGAGTGTGGTAGGGTCAGGCAGCCATGGGCATGGGAAGAAATGTTGAAAAAAAGAGGCCTTAACCCCAGGTTTTGCTGTAGTGGGAGGTGGGGAAGGCCTGCAAAAACTTGGTTGTTAGAGACCATTATAAAGGAATAGGGCATTTGTACTTTGTGTACATACTTATTTGAAATATTAGAATTGGGGGTCCCAGTGCTGTTTCATGGCACTAAGACCAGGTGAGGCCCTTGTGCTCCCTGTGTGTTTTGCCCTGTGTTGGGTCCTGGCTCCCGAGAGGCCCAGGTGGTCCCAGGAGCATCCAAGCAGCCTTCTGGGGGCTTTTGTGCTATTGGTTTGGTCTGCAAACCATCTCTCTCTCTTTTTTAAAAACATTTATTTAAAAAATAAATGTTTTTATTTTTTAATAAAATAAAAAATGTGCCGGGTCTTAGTTGCTGCACATGGGATCTTTGGTGCCGCATGCAGGATCTTTGTTGCGGCATATGGAATCTAGTTCCCTGACCGGGGATTGAACCTGGGCCCCCTGCATTAGGAGTGTGGAGTCTTAGCCACCGGACGACCAGGGAAATCCCCAAACCATCTCTTAATAGAGAGTATGGAGGGGAAGGTCAGGCAAGTTCTTATATGTGAATTTCAAATGGATTTTCAAATTCTGAATTTGTTGAATTGGAAGGAAAGAAGGTTTTCTCAATCGACATGACTCAGCCAGCCCTGTCTTGGAGTGAGTCCAGAGCCCAGAGATGAAGTCCCCAGAGAGGACACTGTTGTCATCAGCACAGGCGATGGCTTCCTCTGCCAGAGACTTGGGAATCCTTAAAGCAGTGGCCTCGTTTTATAAAGAAGGAAATGGAGGCACAGACAAGCCAGGTAATTTGCCTAAGAAGAAGCTAAGCACACTGCAGGTAGCTCTTTCACTGCAGGGCAGATACTTGAACCTTTTTGGTTCAAGCCATTTACCCCACGGTGATCTGCCAGGTGTCCCGTCTGTAGCAACTCTCTTGATGGTGCTCAGAGATCCATGGAATGGATGAACCATGGGCACTGCATCTAAAGGATGGCAAGTAAGGCTTCTGCCACTGGGCTCAAGAGCAGCCCAAGGTCCCCATCCACAGGCAGGTCAGCATCTTGGCTGGGGTGGCCTGGAAGCCCTGTACAGCTCCACCTATGTTGGCGGAGTCCATCCATCATAAGGAGAGATGCCCCCTTGGCGTGGTGATTTTCAAGCAACATCGTGGTTGAAAGCGTGAAATGGAAGGTATGGGGTTTCAGGGTTTGACTTTAGGATCTGGTGTAAACCTCAGCATTTCTCCTATTTAAGGGTCCAAGGTGCATAGCACATGGATGGATGGGGGACTGGGGCCCACGATGGTCCTTCCTGGTTCTCCGGCACACAGCTGAGAGTCCCATTGGAGTGCAGGGCAGTGCAGTGGAGGAAGGAGCTACTGGGGAAAACTGTCTGGCCGCTTCTTTTAGTGGACAAGTAGGTGATCCCAGATACAGCATTACAGCATGCAAGGCTCAAATAGGGACTAGGACAGCCTTGTCAAATACCTTTGTTCAAAATGTTTATAACTGGTTGAACAACAAATGAGAGCTGATTAACAAGTGGATAAAACATGGAGGGAGGTTTCTAGAGATGGGCCATAAGCCGTCTAGAGATGGGTTCTATCGTCATGCTCTTCCTGCTCTTTATGGTGGTTGATGACTCAGACGGGGCCAGGTGGCAGAGTTATTAAATTTGAGGATGACACGAAGCTGAGAGCAATGGTGAGTGCATTCTGTAGACAGACTCAGAATTTAAATGTATCTGAGCAGTTAGAATGATAGGATGAATCTAGCAAGATACAATTTAGTAGGAATAAATTGAGAGCATTTTATTTGGGTCCAAATACCCAAACTTTCCAAGCCTGTGATGAGTGAGACAGGGCTAGGTGGTGGCAAATATAATACTAAGCAAGCCACAGTGTGAGCCAACAGTGTGATAGGGTGGCATCAAAAATCCATAGGGGGGGCTTCCCTGGTGGCGCAGTGGTTGAGAGTCCGCCTGCCGATGCAGGGGACGCGGGTTCGTGCCCCGGTCCGGGAGGATCCCACATGCCGCGGAGTGGCTGGGCCCATGAGCCGTGGCCGCTGAGCCTGTGCGTCCGGAGCCTGTGCTCCGCGGCGGGAGAGGCTGTGACAGTGAGAGGCCCACGTACCGCAAAAAAAAAAAAAAAAAAAAAAAAATTCCATAGGGGGATGGGACTTCCCTGGTGGTCCAGTGGTTAAGAATCCATCTTGCAATGCAAGGGATGCCAGTTCTATCCCTGGTCAGGGAACTAAGGTCCCACAACTAGAGAGAAGCCCGCGTGCCACAACAGAGCCCACGCACCGAAACGAAAGATCTGCGTGCCGCAGCTGACCCAATGCAGCCAAAAAATAAATAAATATTTTTAAAAATCCATAGGCTATTTAAGTTGCATTAATAGAAGTATTATTTCCAGCAGAAAGGAGGAGACCCTGCTCTATCCTTTCTCAGATAGAGCACTGCTGGGGTCCTGTCTTCAGATCTCTATGCCCCATTTTACAAAGGACTTTGAAGAGCCGAGTAAGCTTCCAAAATGAATTCCACAGACAAAAAAGTGATGTGCTAAACTTATTCTTTGCTACTTAAAAATATTTATTATTATTATAGTAAATATTTTCTCTTTGTAAAAAATAAAGCACAGCAAAGTGTAATGATGGGAACAAAAATTAGCCATAACCTTAATCTTCCCATCCAGGGGTAACTACTTTAATATTTTGGTTTATTTCTTACTAGTCTTTCAAAATATGCATTTAAAAATGAGATTAGGATGACATTTATATATAGTCTCTGTCTTGTTTTCATTCAAAATTATATGGTGAGCGTCATTCCATGTTTTAAAGCATCCACCAGAACCACAGTCTTTAGTGATTGCTGTCTAGTCTGTTGCATGGATGTCCCGAAAATTCGTAATTTGTTTCTTCCTTCCTTGCCTGTTGGCGGATTGGGTTGTTTCCAGTTTTTTTCCACGTTATAAATAATCCTGTGATTAACTTCCTTGTATATAAATCTTGGTCTGTGCCTGTGATTATTTCTGTGAGATCAATTCCTAGAAGCAGAATTTTGGGTTCAAAGAACACAAACATTTGTAAGGCTCCTGAAACATGTTGCTAAGGGGTCCCCAGGAAGTTTGTTCCCTCATTAACACGTGCCCATCAGCTGTTGCGGGTGCCAGCGCGCAAGCTCGCCAACACGGCTGTTATCCTCAGAAGCGATCTTCCCCAGTTTAGTAGGTGGAAATGTTATCGCGCCCGGCTTTCATTTGTGTTTCCTTGGTTGTTGTGAGAGGCTGAATTACCTACCCTTTGGTCGTCCTGCCTCCTGTTTGGTGATGCCTGGTGGAGCACATGCCTTCCTCCCAGCATGGTGAGCACATCTTGGGGTTTCCTGAGAGTGGGGACTATGTCTCCTTTATCTGGCCCTAAGTTCATGGAGAAGGATGGCTGGATGCAAGAGAGAGTCAGGTTGGGGCCGCCCAGCCGGGAGCCAGAAGGGTTTGGACTGCACACACGCAGGTGTGGGTTAGCATGAGAGCAGGAGCCAGCCTGCCTGGGGCAAATGCTGCTCATCACCCCTTACCTGGGTGACCTTGGGCAAGTTACCTCAAGGAAACCCTGGGTCCCCCATCTGCACTGGGGCCAGGCGTCATGCTGGTGGGGGCACAGAGACACGTGGAGTGTTAAGCGGGGGCTGGGCACAAGGTTAGTTCTCATTTAACCTTAGATGATTTTCTTTTGAGTATTGTTATTCCAATTTCCTTCCTCTATATGAGGAATGCTTCTGTGAACCATGACCGAACTCACTTCCTCAATTCTGTTCTCTGTTTTGCCCAACAAATATTTGTTAGGTGCCTACTCTGTGATGGAGAGCATTGCACCGGACAAGCAGGTAGAGAAAAGACACGCTCTGTGACCTAAATTCCAGGCCAGCAGGGGATTCAGACAGGCAGTGGAAGAACGTATTGGTTTAATTCCAAAGAGGAAAAGTGCCAAAACAGAGCACACTTTGCAAAAGAGGACATATTCTGTTCCTATTCTGTGTGGAAAGAAAATTAATCACACTAGTAATCAAATCCATACCAATGTAAACAGCGTGACACCCCCTTTCCCATTTCACATTAACAAAGGCCTAAAAAAATGCGAACATGCAGTGTTGGCAAGGTTGTGGCGAAACAGGTACTTCTTTACATCGTGCCATGAAATCGTGTCCTCTGTAGGTCAAAGACATAAATATGCTGAGAAGTGGCCGTCTTCATTTTCAAATGAACAAGAGAGCTGACAGCAGTGGAATCCTGCCCTCCTTGCCTACAGAAGCATGGCCCTTTATTTCCTGCCTCATGGGCTGCAGTTTCTGACGGGGACAGTCTCAGCTCAACAGATGAGTCAGCCTTTGGCCTGTTCATCCTCTTCCTTCTCACTGAACATTTCTTGGAGAAGACCCCGTTGACTACGTTCCCACATTCCAGAGCATCTTTCTATCATGGTGGTTTTTGTGGGCTATTGATCCCATTGGCTTGTTTTCTGAGATCCACTTCATTTCATATGTTCCTAAAGGGAACTTCAGGACAAGCGAGGGCCTCCTTGCTCCCCTTCATCACCTCCCTATGCTGCCCCGGCGGAGGCAGTGGGCGTGTGCTGGTTGGTACAGGGCCTCATCTTCAGGTCCTAATCTGAGCTGTGATTTCCCCAGGCAGGTGGGGAGGCTGGCATCCAGCAGAGCCATGCTCTGAACAGGGGAAAATGTGTAGTTCTGCTGAGTGCTTCCTGCTGGAATACTGGTGAACTGGCCTGGGCCAGTTCACCCACTGCTCATGTCACCTGGTCCCTGATCCTTTTATCCAGTGGCTGGGGGGAGAAGAGTTGTGAATGGAAGGCAGTAGAGTTCTGGCCCTTCCCCGGCTCCACTCTCTCCAGCCACCTTGGACTTTATCCAGCGCCCCCAGACACCAAAGCGGCTGCAACAGCCGGGCAGTGCTTCGTGCTGGATGTGTATTTTCAGAAGCTGCGGGGGACGTCATGTGTATAAAATTAGCATTGCCTTGTTGGCCCCTTACAGACTAATTCAGAGTGAAATGTTTTAGCAATGGTGGGCTGATTCTATCAGGAGAACAAGAACTAATTAAATTCTCTCTGACCATCAAGCAGTAAATTATTTATATCCAGACAGATGCAATCTAATCTCCAGCATCCAGCTCAACCCAACACTCATCCTACTTGATTTTTCAAGGGGAGAGGAAGAAAACAGAAAAGACTCAAGTACTCGAGAGAGGAGACAGACGTTAGGGAGACCTGTGGAACTCTGGCCTGAGAGGTGCTTGGCCTCCTCTGCCGATGGGGAAACGGAGGACGCAGGTGAGGGCTCAGGGCTTCTCATCTTGGTTCCCAGGAGCCGTGGCCTCCACGCCGTTCCTTACACATGGAAATTTTTTTTTTAAAAAAAGGAATTGACAAACTATTCTTTAACATGATCTCAACTGTTTGGGGGGAGAATTAATTTCACTAATGAATTTGCTAAGGTGTGTCACAAAGACTTACCGATCTGCCCCTTGCTGGCCTTTGGTGGCCGCTGAATGGCTGCCAACTTGCATTCTGGGGTAGAGTGATCAGCTTGGCCTCACACGGTGGGATGTGCTGCCCACTGCGCATCTCCTCTGTCCTCACTCGTGATGGGAGCGTGTCTAGGAGACAACTTGGATTTCGTGGAACCAGCGCGTGGGAAACCCAGTGCCACCACATCCCCATACCAGGAGACAACATCTTTGCACCAGTGCTGCTGGGTGCAGGTGGGGATGGGAGACTGGGCCCATCCCGGGCCTGAGTCCCCCACAAGCCTGTGCCCCTCCCTGGTGAGGAGGTGGGGGCTGCCCCTGGGGTGCTGGTTGCTGGTCTGTGATGCCAGCCAGGACACGGAGAAGACTCCTTTGGCAGTGCCTGAGTCAGTTGAGTTCAAGGTTATTTGCTTCCTGACCAGCTGGCCTGTGCTGGCCTGTGCTGGACCCCGGGCTGTGTGGCGCTGAGCACTGTCACACACACACAGCACTGTTCAGCTTTGGTGGTGATCCTCTTTGGGTGAAAAGGTGCTGACGCAGTGGGCTCATGGGCCTGGGGCCTCTGTAGCCGCCTCAGGATGCCTGGGTGGACCCTGTCTGTTTTCATGTGAATCAGCAGTGGCTGGCCCTGCTCTGCTCACCTTTGGGGTTGTCTGAGGCAGAGGAAAGTCTGGGGTTTTGGGAGCCAAGGGGAAGGCTCTTTCCTGGGAGCCAAGTGCCTGGCCAACTTGGCTTTGGTGAGGCCAGGCTCTCCTCCCAGCAGCTCCTTGGGTGACCCCACCACTGCCGCCCTGACACTTTTGGGCCCCTGAGCACTGTGGTGAACCCAAGGCCCAAGTAGGTACAGGGAAATGACCAAAAGGCCCTTTTCGGAGGAGTCACCTTAGGGGGTTCTAAACTTAGGCCCCAAACCCCTAAAGCACTTGGAGACACCTCTTTGGGAAATATAGTCACGGCCCAAGGTATATTTCATTATGGGAACATGACCCTTTGAGGGTGGAGCTGATTTGGGGAACAGCCAAGAGCCACCTGGGTCTGTCTGGTGGGGGCCTTGGTGCATAAGAGTCGGTGTCGGTCCAAGTCTTAGCTTCACCTTGGTCAAATATGTAGCCTAGGGCCAGTTGCTTAATCCCAGCTAGCCTCAGTTTCTCCATCTGTGAAATGGGGTCAGTCATCCTCCATTGTAGGGCAGTTGGGTGGAGAAAAAGAGCTGATGCAGTAAAGCCCTCAGCATAGTTCTAAGCTCAGTAAAGACCCCACTGTAGTCAGTAAGCTGGCAATGCCATTGTGGTTGGGAAAGGCGGGGGGGAGGCGTCACAATTTAAGACAGCTGAGCAGCTTTTGTGCCAGGAGTGGCTGGCCCTGGCGGGGCTGATGTTACCATGGGCAGAACTGGCTGGCATCTTAGATTTGGAGATTGGTGTTAAAGCATGAGCCACCATGTGTTATGGTCACTTGATGTCCCTGGACCCAGCAGGGGCCAGGTGGTCAGTAGTCGCTCATTAGCTGCCTGCTGTCCCTTGTAAACACAGTGATGTGCTCACAGTATTCTGGCCATGTCCTGGGGCTACAGTGGGAAGAAAGTGGCTTTGCTCTCCAAGCATTCCACCAGAGGAGAGGGAGGGTGCTTCAGTCTTTGCGGGATGGAGAATAAAGCATGAATACTCCACATGTGTTCACTGCTCTGTAGTTTACAAAGTACCGCTATGTATATGATTTCGTCTAATCCTCGCAAGATCTGGGCAAGGCTTTCTCAGCCTCTTGGGTCTTCTTCAGCATCTCCCGTGCTTTGTTTAGGCTCAGAGACTCTCCAGCGATCCTTTCAGCCCAAGTCTCTTCTTCATTGGTCTCCTGGGGCTGGGATGGGGACTGATGGTGAGGGCACAGTCACCTGGAACCTGATGTTCAAGGAATTGCTGAAGATGCAGCAGGGGGCCACTCCATCCGTTCACCCATCACCTAACCATCCATTCATCTACCCTCCATCCGTCCATCCATCCAGCCAGCCAGCCAGCCACTATCTACCCATCCATCCATATCTATCCCTCAATCATCTATCCGTCCATTCATCCACCATCTACTCACCCACTCATCTACCATCCATATGTCATCCATCCATCCATCCATACTTCATCCACCCATCCACCATCCATCCATCCATCCATCCACCATTCACCATCTACCCACCCATCCACCCATCCCTTCATTCATCCATTCTACAAATAATTACTTGGCATCTAATATATGCTGGATAGTATTTTAGGCATCAGAGTATCAGCAGTGAAAAAATCAAAACACACAAAACTCCCTGTCCTCAAAGAGGTCACTTCCAGTAAGAACACAAACAATATGCTAGAGGGTAGAGGTCATCTGAGCTCCTGCCCATTTGAGACTTGGGGCAAACTGTTGGCTCCCAGGCCTGAGACCAGCCTTGCTGGTTCTCCTTGGGGTCTCATGGTAAGAGGCCCCAGAGTAGTCCAGCTGCTTTGCACAAGACCCCCGCCCCCCATAAATGCCTACTGAGTGGGGGCCAGTT
The DNA here is from genome assembly GCF_002837175.3 of Physeter macrocephalus. Classification (NCBI taxonomy): domain Eukaryota; kingdom Metazoa; phylum Chordata; class Mammalia; order Artiodactyla; family Physeteridae; genus Physeter; species Physeter macrocephalus. The sequence continues at coordinate 124,200,383 of NC_041227.1, forward strand.
GCATTTAAAGCTAATGCCTGTGTAGAGCCTGACTCAGCCTCTCGGGCTCAGTGGTCCTGCTCCATGAAAGCTGCCCCTCTGCACCCCTTCCCACCCCCTGTATCCCCCCAGCTCACCCTACTCTCTGTTGGGCCTTTGCCACTGCCTTTCTGTGTGGGGCCCAGCCCCAGCCTATTCAGCCCCTCTTGTACTGCCCTCTCCCCCCTGCTCCCAGCAGGCCCACGCAGCCTCTGCACAGGGGGGCTGTGGGAATCTTTGGTTAACTGGATGACTAACCCAATCCCCACAAGGCAGTGTGAAATGGCTGCTCCAGTAAATTTCCAAATGTGTCCGGCGCTGATGACTTCGTTTTCCTCCCAAGCAATGAACGGGCTGAGCAGGGAGGCCCGCCACTGTTCAGTCGGCTGAATCAACCTTCTAGACACGTTCCCACTGCAGCGTCTCAGCTCAGGTGCAGGCAGGCAGAGGGCTGGGGGGCGGGGCCTGATGAGATTCCTCTTAGGAAGAGTCTACCCCCCTGCAGCCCCGGTCCCCCACCCCGACCCTCCAGCTGCTCCGTCCTGTGTCCACCCTCCCGACCTTCCAGAGTGTTCCCTCCCCCGGTCAACCCCAGGTAGCTGAGTGATGGGTGTTTAATGGGTTCTTGTGCACAGGCTGGCAGTCCTGTTCCCTGAATCGGATCATCTGCTTGCTTCTGTTACTAAGGCCCCTCTGGGTGGGTGTGGCCTCGGGGGTTGTCCCTGAGCAGCACACTCTCCACCTCCTCTGAGGGACTTTTTTTCCTGCCCCCAAAGAGCTGAAAACACAAATCACACCCCCTTATTGCATTCAAGCTTCTCAAGCACAGGACCCCTGGTCATCTGATGTGGCACTGTCCCTCCTTCCCGGGTTTCCTCTGCTCAGCAAATATCTGTTTCAGGCTGGGTTTTCTTCTTCTTCTTCTCTCTTAGACTTGAGCGTTCACAATTTTCCCTCAAGCTGAATCTCAGTGTACTTGGGAACCACTTACCTTCCCTCCAGGTCATTTCTGCCACCCCCCAACCCCCCCGACACAAACTGCAGCGCCCGTCTGCCCGTCTCCCCGACACATCTTGCTCCCGACCTGCCTGCTGTCTTCCAGATCATTAGCTTGGATATTAAACAAGATTGGGTCCTTGCAATGGCCCGGGGGAACTCCCCTGAGATGCCCCCTCCTGCCCCACATGCTGGCCTCTGCCTTGGTCTTTGTTTGTGGTTTACAAACCTCCCTTTGGCCTTGTGCCTATGTTTATACTGGAGCCAGCCTAGTTCGGTTTTGCAAAGACAGTTTCTTCAGACTCCTTTGAAAATGCTTCACCGATGGCCACTCATCTGGTGGTGTGTGTGTGACAGTGTGCTGGCGGCCAGCAGCGGTGTCTCGGCTCCCATCGGCCCTCAGGTGCTGTCCCTTAAGGAATGTCAGGAGGCCATGTGTGGCCGGACTCCTGTCTTCTCGGTGTTTGGAGAGTGGTCGCATTCGGCATTCCCTTAGGGGAGAGGAGAACAGACCACACAGTGGCTAAGAGCTTGGGCACCAGGGCCACACTGCCTGGGTTTGAACACCAGACCCATGGCTCACTCTCCGGTCCCAGTTTCCTAGGTGGGTTCTCCAAGGATGATGGAGACAGTCATGGAAAACCTCAGTTCCGGGCTTGGCACAAAGTGAGCCTTCAATGCACAGCAGCCCCTGAGGACAGAAGGCCTCGGTTCCGTCCCCTTTACCATCCAGCTGCTCTGGTTGACTCTGTGCCTGCAGACGGAAATGAATTTCCTAGGGAATTGCCACCTCAAGGCGTTTATTTATGTGCTACACGCTTTTCAAATATTTTCTTATTTTGCCTTTTGTCAGTAAATATTTTGCCAGTCTTTTCTTTCTAGTTCATATTTTTTCGTGCTTACAAAGATGTTAAATTAGCATGCGTTTTTTTAAGTAGCCATTAATTTCATATCATCCCTAATTTGTATACTTAATTTCCTCTTTCCACCCGCTCTGGATGTGTTTACAACTCCTACTCCTGTCACTCATTTGTGTTAAACTCATCTTGTGCTGCCCCTGCATTTTCCCTCAGCCCTTACGTTGGGCAGCCGACGCTGTGCTCTCTCCCGCCAACTCCACGTCCACCCTGGTCTTGCCCCCACCGCCTGGGCCCTGAGAGCAGTGCTCTGTGATGCCAAGTGGGGTGGCTCCTCCCTCCTCCCTGCACCGAATGGAATTGCTATCTGTTGTGCTTTGTGTGATGATGTCCCTCCTGTGTTCATCTCTGTGGGTTCTAAACTGGGGCCCCGCACAGGGTGAGTGCTCAGATGGTGTTTGGGGCAATGGCGGGGAGTAAGCATGGATCAGAAGATCCGTATCTAGTCTCAGTCTGGCCATAAACAGGTGTGAGACCTTGGACAAACCACTTGCCCTACTCTGGTCCTTGTTTTCCCCTTCTGTAAAATGGCGTGGTTGTGAATGGTCTTAAGAATCCTTTCCTGTTCTGAAATTTTATGATTTTCTATTCCTTCAACTCTGTGGGCATTTATTTGTCTTCCTAATGGGGCCTGTTTCTACTGTATGATGTTGGGTTTTGGTGGCATTGTGGTAACTGGAGGACTGGATGATACAATTGTTGTCACTTTCATCACCACCATCTCCAGCATCACAATCCTAATTACCACCACTGGCTCCTGAGTGCTTACCACAGGCCAGGCATTATGCTGACTGTTTATGTCTATCATCCCATGTAAATTTTACAGCAGTCTTGTGGGGGTATGGGTATTTTTCTCCATTTTAGAGATGAAACCACTGAGGCACAGAAAAGTTCAATTATTTGCCTTGAGTCCCACAGCTACTAGTGGTAGATCTGGATTCATACCCAAGCCTGTGCTCTAACTGCAGAGCCTCATGGGCTCTCTCTGTTCCACACAGGCTGGTGTCCTTTGCTTTTTGTGATCAGCACTTAGTTAGGGGCACAGGCTTTGGGTTCATGAGTTCTGAATGATGTGACTTGGGGAAGTCCTTGACTGCTCCGAGCCCTGGTTTCCTCACTGTGAAAGGGGGAGAGCAAAACCCACCTCATGGAGTTGACTGAGGATGAGAGAAACTGATGTCCGTTGGGCATCTAGCACTGTGCCTGGCATAGAATAAATGCTCAAACGCGGGTTTTACAATTATCACCATAAAAATTTTCACCACTTCATAATGTTTTCCACATTTACTGATGACCTTTGATGTGTCAGACACTTGTGTTAAGTGCTAGACATCCAGAGCTGCGGAGGAGTCTGACTCTGAGGAACCCAGTCCAATGGGGCAGACGCACTGTCAGCAAACACATCACAAGAGGGTCAGGCTCCCAGAGGGGTGTACGAAGCACCTACAATAAAGGACCAGCTGTGCCTGGCAGTGGTGAGGGTGAGGGGGGTAGAGAAAATTCATAGCCTTAAAAACTCAGTAAATGAAAGAGAATTAGAAATAAATGAGTTAAGTATATGACTCAGAAAATGGACAAAAGAATGATAAACTGAAGGAAAGCAGAAAGAAGGCATTAGTGATGTTACTAGATAATGAATAGGAGTCACAAAATGGAAAATGAGACTGATAAATAAAAAGCTGGTTTTTAAAACAGTGACTAGCTGGACTACTAGCTAGCGCAAGCACGGTTAAGGGGAAGAAGGCATAAGAAATACAACATAAGAAATAAGAGAGAAATATAATTTACCAAAACTGACCAATTGCATGGAAGATAGAAAGTTTTTAAGCTATTCCCACACAAAGGAGGAAGTCTGGATGGTTCCATGGGGGAATTTAAACCAAACCTTTAAAGAGCAGGTACTTCCAATGCTTATCAAACTGTACAACAGCAAACAAAAAGAAGAAAAACATCCACATAATTTCCTTTTTATTTATTTCTTTGGTTGCACCGGGTCTTAGTTGCGGCATGTGAACTCTTAGTTGCGGCACGTGGGATAGTTCCCTGACCAGGGATTGAACCTGGGCACCATGCATTGGGAACATGGAGTCTTATCCACTGTGCCACCAGGGAAGTCCCCACATAATTTTCTTAAATAGAGAATAACAATGTTTCTTAATCCGACAAAGACTGTACAAAAATAAAACTATAGGCCATTCTCACTTATGAATATTGATGCAAAATTTTAAATAAAGTATTAGAAAGTAGGATTCAAGCATTACGTTAACAAGCAGTACGTTAAAATAATAATACCCTATGTCCATTTGGAGTTTTTCCAGGAATGCAAGAATGGTTCAATATTAAGAAATCTATTTATATAATCATTATATTTATCAATATAAAAAGAATTATCACATGATTATCTTTTTTGATACTGAAAAGGCATTTGAGAAAAGTCAATATCCATTCTTGATAAACACTCAATAAAAATAAGGATTGATAGATACTTCCTTAACATGACCATATGTAATCATGTCCAAAATCCATTCTTTTTCTTAATGTGGAAACACTAACATAAGAACAAAGCAAGGATGCCTGTTATCACTAACTACTATTTCGTATGGTAGCAGAAGCATCAGCCAATGCAATCAGACAAGAGAAAGAAATGAGAAGAGTGAATATTAGAAAGTAGGGAATAAAAATATTCCTCTTTTGTAGATGATGCAGTTGTATACTAGGAAAATCTTAGAGAATCAATGAAAAACTACTACAGTCAACAATAAGATAATCATCATTAGCATCATCTAAGGGCTTATTAGAATTACAGATGTCTGAGTCCCACCCTAGACCTGCTGAATTTCAGAATCTGCATTTTAACAAGATTTTTGGGTGCTTCGTATGGACATTAAACTTCCCATCTTATTCAGCAGAAATCTAAGGCTGGAGGAAAACGGAGCTGGCCTGCTCATGTTGGTATCAGTTTCTCACAACGTCACCCTTCCCAACTGCCCTCAGGTAGCGCATATTCCAAACAGCCACTCAGGGAGGATCAGCATATACAAAGGTGTGTTGGAAAACTCTAGAACAGTGCTGTCCAATATGGTAGCCACGAACTGCATGTGACTAAATAAAGCTAAGTATTCAGTTGCTCAGTTGCACTAGCCACATTTCAAGTGCTCAGTAGCCACATGTGGCCAGCAGCTACCATATTGGAGGACGCAGGTGCAGAATATTCTCATCATCCCAGAAAGATCTAATGGGCAGCACTGATCTAGACTATATCAGGTGGTAGATTTTGAGAACTTTTGAATTGCAAAGTCATGTTCTCAATGCTCTGGATTCTGAGCTCCATTTGCTTCCTTTTATGTCAACAGAGCATTATCCACTTATCCATCCATGGGTCTGGTCCCTCCCTCCATCCATCCATCCATCCATCCATCCATCCACTTAAGTCATTCAGTCATTCCACAGATGGTATTGGCATATAGTGCTATTTCAATAAGTATGAAGTCCTCAGCCCAAAGCTGGGTGCTGGACACGTATGTGCCATGCTTCCCTGCCATGAGCATATGGACTTGCATTTGGACCTTTCTCCCCCGATCTCTGGGACCCTCTTTTACTGTAGTAGTTTAGCTTTACTTGCATCGTATCCACTTGGTTCCATCAATCCTCTGTTCCCCACTGGTTCATGAACTGGCTCCTATGGAGGAGATCTGGCTCCATGAAGTCGCCCCTTTTATGAGAGTTTGTCCTACTGTGCAGGCTTCCATGGGGATGCTTTTGGGTGTGGGGGTGCCTTCTGACCCTCTTGTTTTCCTGGTTCCAGACCCCTTCATTCCAAGCACCCTGTGCCTGACCTCTCCTACACATGGGGTATTTAGGTTCATAAGCCTAACTAGGCCCTGGCTGGGGTGAGGCCTGTCTCTGACCCGTTGTTCTGGTGTAGACTTTTGCTAGTGTAGACCCCAGAAGAGAGAAAGAAGAAGGATTTGGGGAGCGGTGCACGAGTGCTCTCAGTGGGTGCCCAGCGGGGACAGTCGATGTGCCTTCATCGTGCCCTTGGAGGCTGCTTTCCCACAGTTTGGGGTTTTTTGGTGTGTGTTCTTCCCAGAACACTGGGGCTTTTTAGGTAAACTGCTTCATCTGTCATGTCTCTGAGCCTGGAAAATTCTTTTTATGATGAGTCAACTCTTCTTATTTTAAAGTTAGCTCTGCCAGGCAGAGGCTTGTGCCCACAGCTGTGGGGACTTCTCAGCTGTGATATTGGGCCACATGGTGAAGGAATATTCATGTTGTCCCCTCTCCCTTCCTCTCCCTCCTGAGGGACAGGGATGTGGAGTGTGCGAGCAGGAATCTGCTTCCTCTTTCCTTTCTCTGTCTCATCCTCTCCTGGGGGCTCCTGGCCCTCAGCGGCACAGGAAAGCCTCAGGCCTGCTCTGCCGAGCCCCCCTCATCTCCCTGGGGTGTCCTCCAAAGCCTCCCTCTGGATTGGAGGCAGGAGTCACTGCCCCATCTCAACACAGACACAAACCATTGCCCTGATCTCCTTAAAGAGTCTTCTGGTTACTCTAATGCTGCTGTCAGATAGATCATTCTCGAGTGTCCACAGAAACCTGAGCTCTGCCTGCCTCAGAGTTGCAGCTGCCTGTAACTTCTATTGAGCTGCATCCCTGCCTGTCTCCAGTGGAAAAGGGGGGAACTATCTGCTCATTCCCAGGGCTGTGTGGGGCTCCCCCTGCCCTGGAGGAGTGGGTGACAGCCAGCTCGACAGCTGTGCTTCTACATCGCAGGCTCCCACCTGGAGACTGAGCCCCGTCCACCCCCATGTCATTCCAGAGCCTCCCTTAGGACTTTTTAAATAAGGCAAGCTCCTTCTTGGTAGAACCCAGAGACCCTGGTGAAAACCTGAGGCTTTGTTTTCTTTTGCTCACCAGCAGCCTTTCCTCAGCCTTTGTGGAAAGCAGGCAAAGGCTGGCTGGGTTAAAATTGGCATCAGTTCTGATCTGGGGACAAGGGACCTCGGGCAGTGCATCTCCCCATCCTGAGCCTCAGTTTTTCCGTCTGCAAAACAGCGATAGTAATCGTACCACCTCACGGCTTGGAGGAAAGAAAGAAACGAGATCATGCAAACAGAGTGCTGCTACAGTCAACCACATCGGTTCCTGCAATAATGATGATTGTCCCCGGTAGGCTAATGAGGGCTCTTGCTAGCTCACAGGGTTTTTATGAGGATAAAATGAAATGCAACAAGGAAGCATTTCTATATTCATTTCACAAATATTTATTGAACACCTACTGCGTGCCAGGCCCTGACATAGGCACTGGGACTGAAGAGATGCCCAAAGATGTATGAAAGCTGCAGATGTGAACAGGCTATATTCTCAGGTTTAGAGAAGTCCTGTGGGGGAACAATGCCATGCCAAAGAAGCTGGGTGTCCCCTACTTCACAGAGGAGAATGGAGGCCCAGGGAGCTGAAGCCTGGGGATGGGGAGCAGGTCCAAGCAGACCCCTTCTCCAGGATCCGGTGCTATTTAACGAGCGCATTTCTGTTGGATTGGTCTGTACCACCATCCCAGGTACACCTGTGGCTCTGGGAGTGGTGACAGAGCCATGTCACAGGGCCGTGCCGGCCCTTCAGAGAGGGAAGGGAACCGCTGCCTCCCCCGACCCCTGGCAAGATGCCTGCTTGGACTTCTGAGCTCTGGGAATCTCAAATGCAAGCTGGTCCTTCTTCTCTGGGAGCATGTGGGCGAGAGAGAGGGGAGCAGTGGGTGAGGGTGGGGGCTAAGTGTGTCTCTGGGAGTGGGCATCCTCAGACCCAGGACCCAGCAGTATGCCTGTATCTAGGACGGCCTCTGGAACGACACCTGCTCTGAGCCAGGCTGGATCTTCTGGGGTCGATTCCTGGGGCCTGCCCAGAGCTGGGAGCACCCTGTGCTGCTCCCATTCCTTTACGGCAGGGGTGGCCCACTCTACCATGCGGGTAGTGGCCGCCAGCCCTGTGCAAGGCTCTGCCTAGGAATTTGATTTTTCCCTAAGATTTGAATAAAGGCAAAGGAATTTCCTGACTAGCTCCAGGCCGTCCAGACCACAGTGAGTGAGGAGGGAAGCTGGTTTTCCTCCAGGGTTGTGGGGAGGCAGCCACCCCATGGCAAAGCCTCCCTGAATGAATTATCGGCCAAGGGGAGTGTGGGAAAAGATCAGGGTCCTTCACCACAGGTCAGGGGACGAGGCGTGCTTGGAATCTGCACACATGAGCATGTTTGGGTGCAGCCGGGCACTCAGGCCTGTTCTAGGGGGAGCACCGTGGTGGAGCACTCCTGCCCCCCGCTATTCCCTGAACCTCCCTGGAGCCTCCTGTCCCATCTCTCCTTTGCCTTTCTCTGTTGGCCTCATGTGGGCTGTCGGCGCTGGACAAGCAGCTGCTCGACTGGAATAAAAAGACGTCTCTCTCTTTTTCACTGAGCGGAGGTTCTCTGAAAATGCAGCATGCGCATTTCCTGCCTGTGCTCCAGATTTGTTTTGGCAAGTGGACACCCATTCCGAGGAGGGTGTGGGTGAGAGAGCTTGTCTGGGGGCTTGCTCCTGGGGTCCCATGCCTGGTCCTCCCCTGCCCTCCTCCTGCAGGCAGCAGATTTTTAATAGAAAAGGGAAAAGGAGTGATGTGGGCCCTCCAGATTCTGTAGCCTCTGAGCCACTGGGCAGCGGAATGCTCCTTTTCCTGTTCTGTCGTCATTCTGTGCTGTTCTCCATCATGGCAACGGTTTGCCTGGGAGGGTCTCCCTGGTGGGAGGGCAGTGCCCAACATCCAGCTTCCATTTTCAGCCCTGAGTGGGATGCCTGCCACGTACTGAACCTTAACTATGAGGCCAGGATGGCTGGGAACACCAGCAGGGAAGTAAGGGATGCCCTGCTCTTCATTCACCTACTCGGACAAGCCATCAGTCTTCCCTCTTTAGAAAGCTTGCTCTTTGGGTGCTGGGTATCGAGGGCTTGGAGCAGAGATTGGATGAGCTCAGGGTGCAGACAGGACCACACTGGCAGTTGTGAGACCTTGGTGACAACATTTCACCTGGTGGAGCCTGTTTGTCCAGCCTTGTGGCTGAGAGGGGGAGACTCTGTGAAAGACCCAGTAGGTCCTCCATAAACGCGCCTTTCCAGGGCTGGATCCCTCTGTTTTGACAGGAAAGAAGCCTGGGGTTTGGGCTTTTCCCTGTCATACTTAGAATTGTCCATGAAGGGTTCACACACTCATGGCTCAGCAGTGGCGACAGGTGGGAATTTAGATCCGGGGAGATAAGAACCTCCTGAGATCCAGGCCGCAGCCATGACCTTCCTGGACCCACCTGTAGCCTCTTGAAGAGTATTTGCTTTAAATATGTTGTTATGCACGTCTGTAAATTGTATCCCACACATTTGGGATTTATCTAGGTTGTAACATGATGGTTTTTGCATGTATACACTCATGTGCGCGCGCGCACGCACACACACACACACACACACACACACACACACACACACACACACACACACACACACACACACACACACAGTTAGCTATATAGGAATAATCAAAGGGGAACCTTCCATGCCCACTAAGACCCTCTGAAGACAGTGCAGTAAGCCGAGTGAGTGAGAGGGGGAGTGAGTGTGCACCCAGACGCTGATCCAGACGGACTCTTGGCTGCATCCGGGTGTGGGCATCCAGACCAGAGCAGTGAGGACTCAGGGAAGCTGAGAACACACAGGAAAGGGAACCACAGTCTCAACTGTGAGGCTGAATTGGATAACGGGAAGTGGATTAGACAGAGTCTCCTGGGGAAAAATTACGGATTTCCCTCTTGCTTTCATGGAAGCGTTTGGAAGGGAAGGCAGCCATTTAGCGCTCGGCTGGCTGGAAGGACACAGGAACCCTGGCTCCCTCACTGCCTTGAGGTTGAGGTGGGAGTGGGGAGATGTGTGTCTCCCATGATGTCTCCCATCATGTCGGGGTTCCAGTGATGCAGATCTTGGCCTCTTGATCCAAAACCAAACATGGCCCCTCCTCTGTTCCATTAGATGTGCTCCTTTGTAGGGAGGGGAGTGAGGACGAGGGCAGGGGAAACTGGGGCCCCAGATGCCACTTCCTGGTACTGAATTCTAATACCCTCCCCCCACACGAATGCTGTAGGAGCGTTGGGAGCCTGTGCTCGCACCTCTGTGGAGTTCTCTCTTTCTTTTTTTTTTAAAGATGTTGGGAGTAGGAGTTTATTAATTAATTTATTTATTTTTTGCTGTATTGGGTCTTCGTTTCTGTGCAAGGGCTTTCTCTAGTTGTGGCAAACGGGGGCCGCTCTTCATTGCGGTGCGCGGGGCTCTCACTATCGCAGCCTCTCTTGTTGCGGAGCATAGGCTCCAGATGCGCAGGCTCAGTAGTTGTGGCTCACGGGCCTAGTCGCTCCGCGGTATGTGGGATCTTCCCAGACCAGGGCTCGAACCCGTGTCCCCTGCATTAGCAGACAGTTTCTCAACCACTGCGCCACCAGGGAAGCCCCTCTCTTTCTTTTTTAAAAATAAGAAATATCAAAGATGATTTCAGCAATGGAGATGAAAAGGCAGAGCAGCCCTCGTCTGCTCCCTCCCTGCATCCCCCCCACCCGCCCCACCCCAGGATTCGTTACTGTTTTTCTAGAACAAGAAGGAAAGAGTTTTATTTGTAGGAGAGTTTTTCTTGCCCTTAATGATGTGGTGGGCGGCAGTGGTAGCATGTTTTTATTTTATGTTATTTTTTTATCCCTTGCTGCTTTGGGGGAGGGTGACAGTGTTTGAGTTTGGGGTGCGGTGTGTGGGGGACGGTGTTCCCTTGGAGAGGAGCGAGCGGTGCGAGCAGCTGTTCCACCCCCGTGTCTAGAAGGTGGGGGGACTGGGAGGACGGCGCTGCTCGTGGGTGGGGAAGGACCCAAGTTATGTAAGAGCATCGAGGGGGTGGCTTGGGGACGCAGACAGAGCCTGAGGATGCAGGCAGACACCCTTACAGGGGCCGTCAAGGAAGGCGGCCAGGCGCTGTCTGCTGGGGGCCTGGTGGCCGTGTCGTGGCAGGCGCGGTGCCCGCGGGTGGTTCTCAGGGTGTCAGGTCGGCAGGGCAGGCGGGAGGCCTGGAAGGTGGAGGAGCTCCGGTAGGAGGAGCAAACTTCTTGAAGCCTGGGGAGGACTCGTTCTCTCTCTGCTCTTTCCCTCCCCTCTCTCCTCTTCATTCCTGCTCCCCTTTCTCCAAATCAGTTCCCCAGCAACCGAGGAGACAGACCTCTTCATTTCCCGCGTTTCCTCGAGGTCTCCTTTCTCCAGCACCAGTCATCACCACGTGACAACAGAGCAGCACACGTCCTGAGCTTTACAGCATCCCAGGGGCCGACGCTGGTGCTTTGTCCTGGTACAGGTAGGGCCCCGCCTGACCCACAAGGAGGGACAAAAACCTGAACAGGTGATACTGAAACAGCGAGCGGCCGGGGTTGGGTCCAGGCACCACCGCCAACCAGCCACTGACGCGGTATCCTCAAACCTGCTTGTGGGGCCGCTGTCAGGATGCCAGCCAGGCCGCTGTGGACCCGACCCCAACCTCAGCAGGCAGGAAGGAGCCCTTCAATGCCGAGGGCGGGGGTCCGGGTGGGTGTTTAGATACCTCTGTCCCACAGTGTCCTCAGCAAGCTTCTTGGCGCTCCAGCTACCCCCGTGCCCCTTTCTGTGGACACTGGCTGTGTCTTTGCTGGGCAGTCAGTCGCTCTGCATTTTTACCGGGTGGGAGCCGGGAATCACACTGTGCTGTGGAATTCCAGCTCTGTCTGCACTAATGAGCTGATGGGCTTGTCACCTAAGACCACGAGGTCGGTGCGAGCTTGGCATGCTTAATCTTCACAGCTTGTTTTATCTTCGTTGGTTGGTATTTATCTATCTGCTTGTTTGTTTATGTTTTCCCCTTGGAGGCCCTGGGAAAGGAGGGAACATGCAGAGGCAGGAGGGTCTTGGTTGCACCCCACGTTGAGCTGCCCCTTTTGGCCGAAGGCTGCCCAAAGTGCGAAGTAGGGGAAACCCGTGCCTGTTTGGTTCTAAGTGGTTTCTCTTTGTCAGGACGGGATATTCTGCCCTCAGAGGTTGATAAACATTGATGTTTCAGCTCCCTGATGGTTGTTGACTCACTGTGTGGTTCTGCAGCAACCCCATCACAGCCTCTGCTATCGATGGGATGTCGCAGTGATGACAGGACTTGCCTCTCAGAGCTATGCAGAGGATGTAGCAGTACGTCCCCTGCAGAGTTCTTCGTTCTTGACACAGAAGATGCCCGAGGAGTCATGGGGGTGGTGATTTTTCATTATGGTCTCATAGCGGTTTTGGGAAGTCACTAATCATGAAGGTTGTGAATATGCCTTTCTGAGCAATGGGCATATTTCTCTGCACCGGTCGGCAGCCACATGCGGCTGCATGGTTGACTTTTAGGCTTGGGGTTGTTTGTGAGACGATTGTGTCATGAAGGAGTTCTGTGCTGGCGTCGCCTGAGAGGGAAGCCACTAGCCCATGGCCCATCCGGGTGGAGATGGGCTGTGGGTATAGAATGCACACTGGGTTTCAAAGACGCAGCATGCTGACAAAGCATGTGAATCATCTCGTTAGTAATTTCTTATGTGGATTACATATTGACATGATAATATGTTGGATATATTGGGTTACATAAAATATATTATTAAAATTAATTTCACCCACTTAAAACATTTTTTTAATGTGGCTGCTAGAACATGTAATGACCCTTGTGGCTGGCATGATATTTCTGTGGGGCAGGCTGATGTAAGACCCCACCCCCCGCCCACACCCCGCCCACACGGATGAGCTGGATCCCTCCTGATCTCTCGGAGCCTTTATATCCTTATCTGTGAAGAGGGAGATTCCCCCAGAAGGTGCCCCGGGACGACATTCCAGGAGTCGATGACCTTTTCCTTGCCCTTGTTGACAGCACCAGGGAGCCCCTTAGCGAGGCTGAAAAGGGGACCTCAGAAAGTCGAAAGCGCTGCCTTTGAGAGAGGTCCCGGAGCTGTCTAACTCCGAGTTCTTCCCAGCTACGCACCACTGGGGTTTTCGGGAGACACCCTCCAGCTTTGTGAATATGCATTAAAAAAATAAAAATAAATCCATTATTTTGTCAACCTTCACAACAACCGAGCTTCCACAACGCCTCTCACACAGAGGTTCCAGAGCATCGCACGGTAAACAGTGCACAGGAAAAAAAAAAAAAACAAAACTGCACGCTTGGAGAGTTCGAAGGCAGCAGAGAACTTGTTTTCGCTTCTGGCAAAAGAAATGCTAAGGTGAAGGCTGGGCAACCGGTGTGTGGGGACCTTGGAGGAGACCCCGTGGGCATGGAGGTGCCACATCTGCCCCCCAAGCTGGGGCCACGCTAACATCAGGTATCTCTGATATGGAAGCAAAAGAACCAAGAGGAACTTCTGGAAAGGAGGGAAGAAAGGTTAGTGATGAGAACCAGAGGGCTAAGATAACCCGGAGTTTTACTGCAGAAGCTACTGTGGCGAGGTCGTCTCTGGAAGCCGGGACGGACTCTGAAGAACTGACCTCTGGGCCTGGCGCCCTGAGGGCAGGTGTTCTGCACCAGTGTGCAGAGCTGCGGCGCTCCTTGTCTCGGGGAAAAGCCATGTTCCCTCCGCCTATCCTGGCCTTGGTCACCCAGGGCACCAAGAAGAGAGATGCTGCCCAGAGGGCTACACAGACCCGGCACCTCTGGCGTTGTGCACGCCGCGTGGGAGGCATGTCAGACGTCCCTCTTATTTTTATTTTCCACTTTTGACATTGTCCTTCAGTTCCTCCTCCACGCTCCCCATTAAGCTGTTAAATCACTCCATTTATTTAGTGCGAGTGTTTCTGAGAGCTCATTTTTATCTTGGTGAAAACCAGGCTTGCTCATGGGCATATAATGAAATTGCATAAATATACCCTTAGCTTGGAATCTAATTTATTTTTCCTGTTCATTATGGGGTAGAAGGCCATTATGAAATGTATAACTTTTTTTTTCCAGTGCTGGAATTGAAAGGCTGGGGCTTGGGCTCTTTTTATTCTGATGATTTCGTCCTGATTCAATTTAAAGCTGGTTAGAGCTCAAATACTGGAGCGTAATTGACAAAGATCAGTGTGGGTTGTAATGCTAATGTTGCGTCTGCGGCTTCCTCAGCTCGCAACTCGACACGACGGACAGCGGGTTAAGCAGCGATTCCATCAGGATACCTGGGCCTGCAGAGCCTCCTGGGCCTCAAGGAGAGGGCCGAGGACTTTCCTGTGGCTAGCGGTCACATTCTCCGCTTTGGGCAAGGGTGGGCTAGTGGCACACTCTGGAATAGGAGGGCTGGGGACACGTCTGACCTTAAATCCAGAAGGCTTAGAAATCCCTTCAACAACATCTGCCCGGGCTTCCCTGGTGGCGCAGTGGTTGAGAGTCCGCCTGCCGATGCAGGGGACGCGGGTTCGTGCTCCGGTCCGGGAAGATCCCACGTGCCGCAGAGCAGCTGGGCCCGTGAGCCATGGCCGCTGAGCCTGCGTGTCCGGAGGCTGCGCTCCGCAACGGGAGAGGCTACAACAGTGAGAGGCCCTTGCGGGAGAGGCTACAACAGTGAGAGGCCCGCGTACCACAAAAAAAAAAAAAAAAAAAAGAACATCTGCCCAACCTCCGCTTGTACACGTGAGGAGTTTGAGCAGCCTGCAAGCTGGCCAAGGTTGCCCTGGCTCCAGACTCCCCGTCCTCAGCCCTGGGTCTCCTCGCCCTGACAGCAAGTGAATAATGTGGAACGAGATGCAAATATAGCCTTTGGAAGCAAAGGCTTAGGCCACTCTGTATGAGGTTCATGCATTGTGTGTTCAGTGCTGGGAGAGGGGGCACAGAAGGCGGACCTGGAGGATAGAGCAGGTTCCAAGATGCCCACCATGGCTAAGAAGTTGGGGGGCGTGACCCAGCAAAGCAACTGGCCGGAAGCTGAATGCCACACACCTTGAAGAGGGGCACCATCCTCCCTCCAGGGCATGCCTGGTCCTCTGTTAATTGGCTTCCCCCAGTTTGCTGACTGTTTTCTGTGCACCCAGCACTGCTGGGCTTGGGCACAGAATGGGAGAGGCACAGATGCTGCCCTAGGAGACTTGATGTGACATCCTGACTCTCAAATAAGAGCCGTGACGAGCATCAGTGCGAGCAAGTCAGAGGATGCTCTTTTGGAGGGTGACGAGTGATGATCAAAACATGTGAGTGCGTGTGTGTGTGCGTGTGCGTGCGTGTGATCACTGGGAGAAAAAAATATCGTCATGGCTATGACAGGTTTTCACGGGGAGCTAGAAGAAATGGATTTAAATTAGAGTTGCAGAGATCTTCCTTTTCCCTCCCCCTGTAACTAGGGTTGCTAGATAAAACCCAGGATGCCCAGTGAAATTTGAATTTCAGATGAAAAACGAAGAATTTTTTTGTGCAAGTATGTGCCAAATATTGCATGGGACATACTTATATTTATATATTTTTAAATGATGTTTATCTGAAATTCAAACTTATCCAAGTATCCAGTGTTTTTATTTGCTAAATCTGGCAGCCCCACCTATAACAGCAGGGGAGATAGAAAGGCTTTATTTCGAAATCATTTCCATAGTCATTTAAAAAATGCAGTCACATGAGTTATAAAAGTCATTATTTATTTATTGTATTAGGTCTTCCAAGACAGAAGTGTCTAAAGTGAGACGATTAGTCTCCTTTGTTCCTCCCCAGATCCAGCTCTCCAGGGTGACTTCTGACTTCTGCTAACAGTTGGAAATGTCCCCTCCCCAAATCTCCCCTTTGCGCATACTGACCCACCCATGTGCACATGCTATGTATTTTCCCGGTACTTTTTGCTTTTTTGGAGAAAATCCCAAAGGTAGAATTATTGGGCCCAAGGGCATATATATCTTAAATTTTAATAACTACAGCTGGATTGCTTTACAAAGTTGAAAGTATTTACAGATCTCTCCACACCATGTGAGAATCCTTTATCCTACATCCATACCAGTATCAGTTATTATTATTTCTTAAAATGCTTGCCAGTCTAAGGTACAAAATACCATTTTAACTTACATTTCCTCAACTTTAGGAAGGTTCATTATCTTTTTCTGTGTTTATTGTTCATTTGCATTTGACTTCTGTGAACTGTCTGTTCATGTGCTTTGTCTATGTTTCCATGGAGTCTTTTTTCTTTATTCGTTCCAGGGTGCTCTTTACATATGGGCCACTCTCAGACTTTGACTATTACATGCAGTCTTGGAGTTGCTTCTGGACCAGCTGTGTTAAACCATCACCTGATCTCGAAGCCTTAGACCTGAGCGTCTCATGGTGGTGGCCTTCTGGGTCTAATGACAATGGTAGACCTCCAGCCCCACATGGGTGCCTAAGGTCTGCTGATCTTTTTGTCTGAAACTCCTGGGTTTAAAGGAACCATGTGTGGCTCGAGAGCCTCAGTTAGTGCTTCACTGCCCTGGTGCTGCCCCAAAGACAGCTGGCAGCCCTGGATGGCTTTCAAAACCCCACTCCCCCTTTATTATCCTGCTTTCTCTGCATGCACAGGAGGCTCTGCTCCAGAGGAGGGAACTGGGCATTGGGAGAAAGCACTGAGGGTGTCCTGCTCTGATCGTGGGCATCTCCTCAACAGCCACATTCACCATGTAACTCCACAGGGAGGCATCTCAGGGGCTGCAAGGTGGAAGGGGGAAAGACGGGAAGTCTCCACTTCCCCCAGTCCACTTCAGCCATTAACTCATTCATTCATTCATTCATTCATTCATTCAACAAGACTTTGTCAAGCTCCAGGTATACACACAGACCTGACCCTGCTGTCAGGGAGCTGTCAGCCTCTGGGAGAGAAGTCATCACACGATCATACAGATTTTATCAACAGACTGGCTGGGACCAGCTCTTCTTCCATCTGTCTCCCACGTTGGGGGCCCCATAGCCCGACCTCGGGTCGGGGGCTGTCCCCATCCCCACCCCACACCCTCAGCCAGGATCCAGAGTCCCTGAAACTTCCCTCTCCAGCACTCTCAGCCTTATGCCCACAGCACCCTGTGCATGTTTGGGGAGAAGCATCTCCTTGGGGCATTTGCGGTCAGTTCTGTGTCTTACTTTAGGAGAGTCAGTGGCCAGTGGGGCTGGCTCAGCTGGGGTGTGCACGGATGCACGCCCATGACAGGTGGGCCCTTGAAGCTACCAGGAGACTTGGAGAGGCAGGGTGGGTGGGGGTGGGCCTGCTGCCATGCTCCACTTGTTCAAAGGTCTGTCGTGGTGGAGGAGGAAGTAGGTTTGTCCCTTTGTGTTCAAAGGCAGAAAAAGGATGTGTGGGTGTAAGCTCTAGGGAGACAGAATTTGGTTCTGTCTGAGAGATGCGAGCATTAGCGGGACTCAGGAGGCTGTGAGGACTCTGCCCTGGGGCACTGGAGCAGAGGCTGGCTGGCATGTGGGTGATGGAGGGGTGTGGGGAGACCACCCTGGCACTGGTGTAAGCGCCTGTCCACCCTTCACCTGCCAGGAGAGACCTACTCTGTGCGCTGCTTTGTGTCCCCATACGTTCAAGTCCTAATTCCGGGGGCCTGTGAATGAGATCTTATTTGGAAAATAGGTCTTTGTAGATTTAATCAAGTTAAGATGAGGTCATACTGGGGTAGGGTGGGCCCTAAATCCAGAGACTGCTGTCCTTATAAGAAGAGGAGAGGACATATGAAGACAGACAGCCACGTAAGGGTGGAGGCAGGGATTGGAGTGATGCAGCACAAGCCATTCCAGAGCGCATAGCGCTGCCGACACCTTGGTTTCGGGCTTTTGGCCTCCAGAGCTGTTCAAGAATAAAATTGGTGTTGTTTTAAGCCGCTTAGTTTGTTACGGCGGCCCTAGGAGACAAATACATCTGCCAAGCAGGTCAATGTCCTACCTTCTGGGTCCCTTAGAGGATGGAGAAGACAACAGGGGACTCTCTGTGCAAAGTGCTAGGCCGGGTGCGGCCCCAGGAGCCCACGGCTGGCTCCTCTTAGAGTCTTTGATGCCTCATTCAGCAGGAAGAAGCCAATGGCTGGCAGCCCGAGAGTCAAGGGAAGCCTGGCTTGTCCATCTGTCCATCAGCACAATGGCGCACCTTTGACAGAACTGATGTGGCCACAAGCGCATGCTTATTGAACTACACTTAAGCAGGGCCCCTCGGCTGGCAAATTTACAGGATGTGGTGGTGCATTTTACTGGAACGCACATGTATGTTACTGGTGTTGCCAGGACTATGTGGCACAAGACAAGGGTGTGAGTTGGGTGGTGATTAGTATAATGGGGATTCTGGGGTCAGACTGTCAGGCCAAGGGGATGGTAACTTTTCCTCCCTGTCCCCCTGTGGGGTCTCTTAATTCTAGCCGTGAATGGAGGTGGGAAGGGCGAGGAGAGAGAGTCTCTTGGTGCGTAGGAAGCTGTGGAGGGAGGCACTGTGCAGACGGACCTGCAGCGGCTACCATTCACTGGCAGAGGGGCTGGGCTCTGCACGGAGGAAACCAGCCCCTTCCCCAGGGGCTGGCTCGTGACTGGGGGCTCAGCTGCTCCCAGTAGAAGAGGGGCCCCTCCCACTGCCTGGCGGACCCACTGTCCGTGTGGACTCTTCCAACTCTGCTCAGCCAGTGGCCCCACAAATGCAAATCCTGCAGGCCTCCCAGGGCCCTGGCACAGGCCATTCCTGCGTTGGAATGGTCATCCCCACCCAGGCGACTTTGTCTTTGGGAGTTGGCCATCCTGTCTTGCCCTGTGCCCCCCAGAATGTGGCCTGGCCAGGCCCTCTGGCCATGCAGCTGACCTGTGAGCCCAGGAACCCCAGAGGGGTAGCTGGGCCATTTTCTACCCTCTGGATCACCTGTGGGCCCAAACGTTGGGGTGAGTGCTCTGGGGGCTGAGCGAGAGGGTAAAAGTATAGTGAGAGTGTAGACAGCCGGCTCCCGGTGACATGTCCAGAGAGCAGGCAGGGAAGAGCCTTGCTGGGGAGAGGGCCCCACAGGCTGACCAGCTCCCAGGGGCATCTGGGCCCTCCCCCTTCTTCTTACTGACCTGGGCTTGGTGCAGTTGTCCATCCTCCCACTGCCTCGGGCAGGGCTGGGGAGAGTGAGACCCACCCTGACCTCAGGGCTGAGCACGTGGTCTGTGGGAGATCCTGTGCTCTTAGCCGAGACTGGTTCTGGCTAATGAGACAAGAGCAGGTATCTTCCAGCAGGGAGGGTCAGCTTCCGTGCACAGTTCTTGGCTTCTAAGAGAGGCCTCAGGACGTTGTTATGGATCTACCGCAGCCACCCTGCTTCCAGCCTGATGGGAGGGTGCAGAGCGGGCAGGGGGCAGAACCTGTGTCCTTGTGACGCAGAGAGGTGCTGAATCACCCAGCCCTGCGCCAGCGTGGCCTGGACTTCCCGTCGTGTAGCATCACTCTAGGCACCAGGAGGCCTACATATCAGCCCCTGAAGCTGTGTCTCCCAGGGCCA
The DNA here is from genome assembly GCF_002837175.3 of Physeter macrocephalus. NCBI lineage: Eukaryota > Metazoa > Chordata > Mammalia > Artiodactyla > Physeteridae > Physeter > Physeter macrocephalus. Next base: position 124,219,829 of record NC_041227.1, read on the forward strand.
CCAGCACGCTGAGTCCCTGAGCCCTGTTCTCCCTGGGTTCAGCCTCTAGGGAGCCACTTGTTAAAGTGGCTCCCACCTGGAAAGAGATCCTAGCTTTATTTCATACGTGACAGGTTGGCATTTCCCTAAAGCAGCTTCCCTAAAGTGCACAGAAAAGATAAGCAATAAACCAGAAGCCACCGGTGCTTGGCGCCCATGATGCTTTACGAGCTCAGATTTGGGTCACAGTGAATCTAAGGCTGGCACAGCTTACGACCAGTCACCCTCGGCTCTGCTCCTGGACAATCTCGTCCTTGGATTTTCAGCCAAGCTGCGGGGACCAGCGGTAGGAATAGCTGCTTGCTGGTCCTGAGGCCGGACCTGGGGGGTGGTTCTCAGCCCCTCCAGCACCCGGGCTCATCCTGCTCTGGTGAGGGCCCGAGTCTGTGCAGAACTGCTCTCAGTGCCCCAACCCCTGGTCCCTGGAGAGGAACCCCGTGTTTTTGGCCCCAGGATTTCTCCTGACCCTGCAGGAGCCCTCTTTGTCCTTCTTGGAGTTGGCCCTGGCTGTGACCCCTACAAGCCCGCTGGTGTTCTCCGTTCATTTCCCCCTGTTCCGTTGGGCTCACGGCGGGAGAAGAAGGCCACAAACACGGTGAGACCATTGTGGGAAGGAGCCCGGGAGCTCTGCCTGAGCCTCGTCCGTGAGCAGCCCTGTTGGGCCGTCCCCAAGCTCTTTGCACTTCATCTGTCGTCACCGTGAAACAGCAGACCCAGCCCGAGCTCCCATTTCATATTTGAGGGACACACCTCTTTCTGGCAGAGCAGCTGTGAGTCCTGGATTCAGGTTCCTCACTCCTCCCACCTCTGTATGTGCCCCTGGTGGGTCTCTCCTTGGGGAGTGGCTTGACAAAGTCCAGATGACTGCAATCTTACCGTCCCCAAACTACCCTACACATCTTATCTGAGGTCTTAGCCTACTTTGGCTGCCACGACAGAATACCACAGACTAGGTGGCTTAAGCAGCAGAAATTTATTCCTCACGGTTCTGGAGGCTGGAAGTCTGAGCTCAAGATGTGGTGTGGTCAGGTTCTGGTCAGGGCCCTCTTCCTGGCTTGCAGACTGCTGCCTTCTTGCTGTCCTCACATGGTGGGGAGAGGGCTCTGGTGTTTCTTCCTATTAGGACACTAATCCCATCACGAGGCCCCAACCCTCATGGCCTCCTCTAACCCTGATCACCTTCCAAAGGCTCGACCTCCAAATACCATCACATTGAGGGTTAGGGCTTCAACATATGAATTTTGTGGGGACACAATCATTTAGTCCATTAAACCTGCAGTAAGAGGAAATCAAGTCAGCCCTTCAGAACTATGATGTTGTTTATTTCTGAAGATGTCACCAGCCAAGGGGAGCACCCCCTACTTTGAGCTCAGATCAAGTGTAGAAATGTTCATAGTTATAGTTATAAAGGTCAGTAGCAAAACCTTTTCATCGTTGCTCAGAACTGATTACCTTTCATACACATACATCCCCACCCCAAGCTAACTCATCCATCAACAAATCCTCGGATATCCACCATTGCCTTTATACACACACACACACACACACACACACACACACACACACAGACACAGACACAGACACGCACAACCCTAGACATAACCCCTTATTGTTTTAAATTACTCTCTACTTTTGCTTCTCAGAACTATAGAGATCACGCATAGGTAGACTAGAAGGTTTTTAGATGCTCAGGTCTGGCTGTTTTCATCATTGGTCCATTTCAGTAAGAGAAGATCTCAGAGAAGGGGGCTCTCTTTTGAGTGTCATGTCTTTAAGTCAGCTTTGGTTTTTTTTAATACTGTAGAATTTGGACTAAAGAGGAAAATAACTTTAAAAAATCATATTTTTCTGTAACTGTAGAGCTGATTTGTTGACAAAGGTCATTTTCCTATTTAATGCTTAATTGCAGTGTTCTGTATTATAAAATTTTCCTCTCCTGTCTTTTAGTATCCTTTGGCTAATTCAGCTGTTTAAAAATGATGTTGTGGAAGAATACTTAGTGATTTGTTATGAGACATAGTTAAATGGAAAAAAGTTACAAAATGGAATGTACAGTATGATCCCACTTGGTACCAAAATATATATTCTATGCATAGGAAAGTCTGGGAGGGTATATATGCTCAAAATGTTAACAGGAGTTATTTCGGGGTAGTGTGATTGTGGGTTATTTTAAATTTTCTTCTTTTTGCATATGTGTAGTTTCTAAATTTTCTGCAGTGAATATGTATCACTTTTATAATAAGGACACAATTATAACTACAGACCTTGCCAAAGGCTGCTCAGACTCCCTGACCACAGGGGGCTGAGGTCGCCCCTCCTGTGCTGTACAGCTCCCATGCTCAGCCCCAGGGTGCCTTAGGGGCCACACACCAAAACCTTCCCTCCCGCACTCCTGGGACTCTGGACTGTGCAGAGCTGATGCTGGTTTTCCCTAGTATTGAAGGGACCTGGAGACCCCTCCCTGACAGGTGGGTTTATCACCACCCTCCTTGATGGGCCTCTAGTTCTCCATTCTACCCATGCCAGCCAATGGGTGTGCTGGGGGCATGGCCGGGTGAGTCCAGGGACATGGCCAGGGCGTGGCCTTAGGAGGATGTCTGAGGCCTGAAACCCCCATTGCTGGAAGAGGGTGCTGTCCCATCCCTAGGGTGATCCTGTGAGAAAAACAAAGGGCAGAGGCTGCGTGGTAGAGAAGCTCAAACCCCAGCTCCCCCACCAGCTAGCTCGTGGTCGACTCTCTGAGCCTCAGCTTCCTTAACCTACAAAATGAGGGTGATGCTGTGAAAATGAGTTGAAATACGAGGGTCAAGTACCTTGGATGGGGCTTGAAACAGGACAGGTGCTGAGCACATATGCATCCTTTTTCTGTCCTTTAAGGAATGTATAATCCAGCTGGGGACATGCCCACCCTGGTATAAACCAGTGAAGTCCACTGGGAGAGCTTCTGCATGTCAGTGGACATTCAGCTCCAGATTGCTCGGAGTTAGTTCAACAGCAGTCACCCATTCTTTAACACACATGCGTGCGTGTACATACACGTTTTGTTTTTTTCTTGTTTTGGGGGGGTATTTTTTTGTGGTACGTGGGACTCTCACTGTTGTGGCCTCTCCCGTTGCGGAGCACAGGCTCCGGACGCGCAGGCTCAGCGGCCATGGCTCACGGGTCCAGCCGCTCTGCGGCATGTGGGATCTTCCCAGACCAGGGCACGAACCCATGTCCCCTGCATCGGCAGGCGGACTCTCAACCACTGCGCCACCAGGGAAGCCCATACACGTTTTTAATAGTCGCCTGACAGAAGAAATCATGGAGCAGGAACTGGTCCCTGTGGCCTTGCTTGTGTCCTCGGAGTCTCCTGTGCAGGTGATTCAACAGTAGCTACCCCTGGACAGGGCATCAGTCATGCTCTCCAGCATCATCGAGACAGGGCACAGAGGCCAGAGCCCCAGGATTACTCCTGGCTGGTCTGTCCTGGAGAGCGGCTACAGGAGCAGGGGGAGGCTCCCTACTTTGAAGGCGCGGGCCTCTGTCACTGGCCTATATCACCTTCCTCTCCTCTGACCTCCCAAATGTAGTCTTCTGCCCGGTCCGCTGACCTTGGATCTGTCCCCTTCTGTCCATCTCCTCGGCCACCAGCACCATTGTCCGCTTTCCTGCCTGCAGCCTTGATGCTTCTGTCCTGCAGAGAGGCGTCTTCCCGCACTGCAGGTCTGCTCATGCTGGCCCCTGCCTCACCCGCTCTGTGCTGGCCAGAGGCTCTGCACGGTCCAGCCCGGCTTTGCTGCAGGCCACCCCAGCCTGCCTTTAGGGCCATCATGTGGTGGATGTTACAACAGGGAAACTGAGTCTGCCCTCCCCCTCCCTCCCCCACTCCTGTGCAGTTCTCATGCAGATCTATCACACAGCAGAGGACACCTTGTGATGTCCTGGCGAAGCAGGTGAGAGGTGTGAGGGTGCTTCTGGTGATACCTCCCTACGAGAAATCAGATGAAGGCTAAAGAAACGCTGAGGAGGGCGCTGTGCCGTCTGCCCCGCTTCCTGGAAACCTGAGCCCTGACACAGCAAAATCTGGGCATGAGTATGCAGATCACAAGAGGACCCTCTCTGGCTGCAGCCCCCTCTTGAACTGGTGTTTGCTTGAGCCCATTGCTGGTGAGCATGTCTGTGTATGTGGAGGGAGAGCTGATCGGCGAGCAGCTGGCCAGGAGAGAAGTGTTTCTGAGATGGAGGTGAATCACTGCGAACATGATTGGATTTACGAAAATTGGTTTGACACAAACTTTCAGGAATCCATCTGCGCTCTATGAGAGGTAGAGCTATTCCCTTTTCTAGATTCCCAGGAAGCTTATGTTCTGGGGAAACTGGGTGTATTTGCTGCCAAAAGAGGCTCTATTTTTAGCCAAATGTGAGAAAGGAAAGGGGAGCCCAGAGGTGGGGGCCGAGGTGCCCTGGGTGGGGACATGCTGGTGGGAATAGTGGTGAAAGGAGCAGCCCTTGGGCTGGGGATTGGGACCCAGCCTCAGAGTCTCTGCTACCTTTTTCCTTTTGGGAAAGACGTTCCCTTCTGCAAGCACCTCCGTGGGCTGGGATGTGATGGTGCAGCCATGAGTGGATCTTTCTGTCTCCTCCCGCTACCCATGCACTAAGATGAATACCAAAAGCTACCAGCCATCACGCGTTCTAAATTTACAGGGTACTTGTCCTTCACTGGTTGCTTAAAAGTGAAGCTGCCTTAGATGACGAGGATGCTAAAGCTGGAGGAGCATGGCAACTGCCAGCTTCCTGGGCCCCACCTGCTGGCCTCGGCCACCCTCCTCTGAGCGCTGCGACCTCCTCACCCCACCTGGAACCTCCTTGGCAGGGCTGCGATCAGAGGCCACGGGGGAGGGTGGGCTTGCAGCAGGAGCCCCTCCCCTGAATGCAGGCGCAGTCTGTGTGGGGACTGAGAGGTAGGGTCTGGGGACTTGGCAACGACACTGATGTTTCTCTGTGCTGCACCTTCCAGGGGGGAGCCTGCTGTTCTCTTTTCTTCACTGCCAGAACTGGCCAAGTCCTCGGTCTGGTGGAGCCCCTGGACTGCAGGGGCAACGCTCCAAGAGAGCTTGGGGGGCACAAGCAGGCACTAGAATGCCACCACCAGCATCCACCACCAACCCCAAGCTGCTTAGAGTCCACCGCTGAAAACAGACCCTCTTAAAATGCACATGCCCTTGGAGGAGCTGCCCCCCGAGCCCCCGGAGGCCCATCATCTGTGCTCCTTCAGTGCTCTGCACACACCTTATGGTTCTGTAATGATGATCCATATGGGCTTTATCACGGTTCCCGCAGCCCTGCTGTGGGCACCCTGAGGGCTGGGACAGAGTCTCATTGTCTCTGAAGCCCCGGGGCCTACACAGGCCAGCACCCAAGGGTAGAGTGAGTGAGTGAACTGGGGGCAGACTACCACCCGCCCTGGTTTCTCCTGGTCTGGCTTGTAGGGCTGGCTTGCCTCTTGGCGCTGAATTTCACGGACGGATTTCATCACAACCTCAAAATAAAAGACTGTCAGCTGAGCCCCAGGTGAGCAATCCCTGGGCATGGGCTGAGGCACGAAGATGGAGATGGCAGGATTCTGGCCCATATGCATCTCATACACTCGTGGGGGGCTGGCAGGTGTTTATTCACAGAGGACCGAGGGCCAAGGCGATGAGAGAGGGTGAGGAACACGGCTTTTTCAGTAAGTCAGCCCCTCACCATCCCTGAAACACACATGCAAAGACTCATGGCAACTCTCCATGGCAGGAAGGGCTGCTGGCCTCCTAGATGCGCAAGCCCAGAGGGAGGAGGCCCAGAGGCCTGGGATGCCTGGACCCTTGCAGATGCCCGGGCTGGGGGGAGGTTGGGTGTGTGTGGGCAGGAGAATGATGTGGGATTCAGACAGTGGATCTAGGCAGGCTCAGTGGATGGGGCCGTTGGACTCCAGGGCCAAGAAGCCCTCAGAACAGGGCCCCCTGGCTGGGTGTGAACCAGTCACCCTTGTGAGCTGGCTGGACAATCAATTGTAGATGAAAGTTTCTCCTTAGGTTTGATTTTTGTCCTAAAAATGTTCTGGCCACTTGGGTTTTTATCTTTATTCTGGAATTCTCTTAGTTTGGGCTTCCTGTCCTGAATCACATCAGAAATACTCTACCACTTCACGGCATGTTCCGTTCTCTGAAAACACAGTTTACTTCCAGGTAACAGTGCAGGTGCCTGACCCTAGCTTGGCCTCTCCAAAGGTCACAGAGTGCCTTCGCTTTGCCAGAACTGAGGTTTTCCCCCAGGGCAGGTAAGAGGAGAACACTGCTGGTGTTTCCTCTTTCCATGGGGGGGGGTTCATTTTTGTCTTTGCATCCCATTAAAAATCCCCCATCCAGGCTTTGTGTAAGTTCAAACCAGCTCTCATAGAATTGAAATGCTCTGGAGCAGGGCTCTGCAAACTTGTTCTGTCATTGGCCAGGTAGTCAGTATTTTAGGGCCAGACGGTCTCTGTCACAACAACTTAACTTGGCCGTCGGCGTGAAAGCCACCTTAGATAATGTGTAAGTGAACGAACGTGACTGTGTTCCAATAACTTTGTTTATAAAACAGGTGGCGAGCTGGGTTTGGCCCCTAGCCTTGATTTGCTGACCTGTTCTAGAGCTTCCAGGGACACCCAGAAGCTTTCAGGCCCATCTTCCTCCCTTTGGAGAATGAAAGGCTCTTCTTCCTTTTCTCCCTGCTTCCTCCAGCTCGCTTGGAGCTCCCTTGACTGGTAACGCCCCAGACGTTCCCCGGCATCACCTCCCGTGACATGTGTGTAGGTCTAGCCCATCGTCTTCTTTAGAAGGTCCCTCCTCTTGCACAGACTTGCATCTGCTAACTGGGTCTGCGGCCAGCTGCTTCCACATGCCTTCCCGATGACACGGGCCACCTCTGCCCTTCAGGACTGGCCAGCTCCTGCATTGGGCACCTCGCCGGTGGCCAGCTGCCCCACCCCCACTCTAGGTCCCTCCCTTCTTTGTCTGAATCCCACTAGGCACTCCTGGCCCCCAGTACCCCTCTCTCCTGGGAGCCACAGAACTGGTTCCATGGGTGTTTGAAAAACCTAGGTTCTAAGTGACAACTCTTTTCTCTGAATGCCTCTCTTTACCTCTTGCTGGAAGTCAGACTTTGCTTCTTGACTGTCAGGCCTCAAGCCCACCTGTGAGCCAGGTGATGTACGTGGGGTGGGAGTGGGGAGAGGGGTAAGCCCTTGTTGGGCTTTGCAGCATCTTGTCAAACAAAAAGAGAATGATCTTTTTTCCCCCAACTTGTTTTTGGAAATAACTGTAGACTCGCGGGAAATTGAAAAATCAGTGCACAGAATCCTAGGTACCCTTCACTGGGGTGCGAGTGAGTTTTTGATGGCAAGAGTATCCTTTGGGCATTAAAATTGGTCTTAAAGGAAACAGTTTGGAGTTGACTCCAAGTGATGTTTTCCTACCCCATCTGCACCTGCTCACTGTGCTACCTGGGGGCAGTTACTTAGCCCTCCTACCTTCATTCTGCCAGGTAGTTTTTGAGCATCTACCCCAAGGCCCTGAAGCAGGGGCTGGGGGCACAGTGGGCAGGGAAAATAAACACCACCCCAGTTACACCAACACCTATGAAGTCGCAGGTGGGAAGGAGAGGCCCTTGGAGGGGCTGTGATGGGGAGGTGTCTGCAGGGCCCCGCTCCCCTGAAACCTCTAGGGGAGAATCTTTCCTGGCCTCTTCTGGTTTCCGGTGGTTGCTAGCAGCCCTCGGCGTTTCTCGGCTTGTAGCTGCATCACTCCAGCCTCTGCCTCCATCGTCACATGGCCTTCTCCCTGTCTCTGTGTCCTCTCTCTTCTTGTAAGGACACCCATGATATTGGATTCAATGCCCTACTCCAATTATGACCTCATCTTAACTTACATCTTATTATATCTACAAAGACCCTATTTTCAAGTAAGGTCACATTGAGAGGTACCAGGTGTAGGGGCTTCATCATATATTTTGGGGGGGGACACAATTTGACCCATGGCAAACAGTGACCAAGCAGAAAGAGGGAGAGGCCAGGATTCCGTGTTCCACTCTGCTCTGCTGGGAGCCCGCTGTGCCCTCTCCCCTCTTCTTGGAGCCCCTCCCGGCTTGTTTTAATGAGGGGCTGCCTAACAGCAGACTCAGTGAGAGGCAGTAACAGGCGCACTCTTCTATTATTGTGGCTGCCAGCACTCCAGGACCAACTGGGTTTACAAAAATAAAGTTGTATCATCTGCTGCATGCACCGCATCCCCTAAAACAGGTTATTAAGGGGAAGTGGGGAATATCGGAAGCAGATGGAGGAGTCTTTGATTTGCATAAGGTGCCATTTGCATGGCTCAGAAGCCTCCACGGAGGGAATAATGTATAGAAATACACATACGTAAGCCCTTGGTTGGGAAACAGAGGCACACTGATCAACCACAAAAATAGATGCGCGAGAGACCGGGCTGGAGGGAGGGGGAGGTGGGCGGAGAGGATAACAAGCAAAACTAGTGCCCAGCACAGAACTCCAGGCACAGCTGCGGGGCGGCCCTCCCTCCAGCTTCTTTTCCAGCACTGTGATTTCAGAACTGATGGATTTTATACATGCAACGGCAGGATGGTATTTCCAAAAGATCTGGCTTTTCTTCTCTCTCCCAGAAGGGCAATTGGTTTAAAAAAAAAAGAAAGACAAGAAAAAGAAGAGCATAGTTACCAGCAAGCTGGCTGGATGATCCTGGCAGACAGGAGTTTGTGCGTGCTTTCGGGGTCCCCCGGTGCAGAAGAGGGATAGTCCTGTGCACAGAAATAGCTGAGATTGAGGGGTTCAGAGAGTGGTGATCCTGCCAGGAGAGGACAGGAGAGGAGAGGGTGGGCTCAGGATGGCGATACCTGACCTTGGGATTGGCCACTGGTGTGGAGGGGCTGGCAGGTGCTCTGTGGGTCTGCCACCTGTGAAGTCCTTCTGTGTCCCGGCCCCTCCCAGTCCTCAGCCTTGCTGGCTGCAGTGCTAAGAGCAGGAGGGGCTGGCTGGTGTCACACTGTGGTTTTGTTCCACACTTCAAGTGCCTGGTTCTCTCACCAACACAGGTGTCAGGGGAAGATGGGAGGTGGGTCCCTGTCTGCACAGGGCCCTCTGCAGGCCTGGTTCATCTGTGCCCTGGTCTTTTAATTGTATATACCAGGGTGACAGAATTGAGAGCCAGTGTCCGTTTCATGTCCAGCCACTGGGACATGGTTTAGCCAGAAGAGAACTACCCCCACCTCCCACCCACCTTTGATTTGTCAATTCCAGTGTCCTCCACTCTGACCATTCTGAACTCTGCAGATCAGACGCTTCCTATTTTATGACCTGTTTCAGTAGCGGGGCTGGGGGCCACTCTTTGGCTGGGCATGTGGGCTGCTGTCCTGCCCTCACTTTCTGTTGCCTGTCGATGCGGGAGTAGCACCCACCTAACTCCCTGGGACTTAATACTATGACAAAGGTGACAAAACATATGGACGACAGTTAGGGTCACCTCTCCTTTGGGAAGGAAGCCACTTGGCTCAATGCCACAGTCCATTTTCACAGATGAGGCCGGCCTCCTCCCGAGCCATGTGAGTGCTGCCCACTGGCCCGCTGACCGAGGCTGAACACCGTGGGGCTGGGCTCCCCTCTTGGTGCCTAGTTGTTGCTGGAAGGAGGCCGCCCAGCAGGGCTACACTCCCCAGGCCTCACGCTCCTGGGGGTCACGTGACTAGTTCTCCCTGGTGGGCTGTGAGTGGAAGTGACGCCTGTCACTTCCGGGCAAGGGGGTGAATACTGGGGGGGGGCAACCTTCTTTCCCTGGGCTGTGGCTGAGAGACGCCAGGGAGACTGTGGGGCCCTGGGGCCCTGCGTGGAGGCCAGGCTTCAAGCTGAGTCCTACTGCAAGGGGTGTTGGCGCGTGAGGACCCGTGTACAGCAGTTGGCTTGTCCTGGTGAATCCAGTCACTTTTCCTTGTGCTTTTCTACCGGGCTGGAGTTCAGCCATTTCCATCCTGGGTGGGCGACATCCCCAGCATTTTGCCAGTTATCTCAAGAGATTTTGTAAAAATTCTAAATAAAAATGAGTTTCCATGCCTTTTGGTTTGAAATTTATACACATAGGGTATACACTCAGACAAGAAAAGAGATTTCCGTTACAAAACTCCAAGCTTAGAAAAATAGATGGTGATGAGTGATATTACAATATACTTCTCAAAGAATTCTAGCCAGGTGCCTTCAGATGTTGCGATCCTGGCGAGCGTAAACACTTCAATTTGATTTACACGTATGTGATTAGAGGGAGCTTCAGAGGTGCAGATAGTCCTCCCCCATTGGGGTTGGAGTGGGGGTAAGAGAGAGCTCCGTCGTTAGAAATGAAACTGAAATTGCCAGGGCACAGCCCCTCTGGAAAGAATAGGAATCATTTTCTTGGAAATGAGGACAGCGGGCTTTCTTCCTTGTTGGGAAACTCGTTGGTGCCTCCAAGTCGTCACGGTAGAGGGGCCTGCTGGGTGATGTGGAGGTCTTTGCCTTCAGGCTCACCTGGTCTGTGGCAGACTAGAGATTCCTGCCACCTGATGTACCTGTGGTCCTTTAATTTACAGCAGCCTTGTCAACCAGGGGAGGTTTTGCTCCCAGGGGACGTTTGGCCTTGTCTGGAGACATCTTTGTTTGTCACAGCTTGGGGGGCAGTGGTGGTGCTCTGGCATCTAGAGGGTGGAGGCCACAGATGCTGCTCCACACCCTACTGTGCCCAGGACAGCCCCACCTGTCAGTGGTGCTGAGGTTGAGAAACCTTGATTTACTGGGGCAACTGGCAAGGTCGGGAGGTGCTGGAGGGCCCTTTCCATGCTAAAGCCATGAAGACAACATTCTCTAAGCACCGTGATGGGCACCTATCCGATGGTGAATTATATGCCAGAATCCTTGTTATCCAGTTATGTGACTGTGTAGGTCCTGAGCTCGTGGTGCCTGGAGAGATTCTGTGGGAGGGGTGACTTCTCTACCTCTCAAGGCACGAGACAAAGCAGGGCTGCTTTTACAATTGCCCCTCCAGCAGAGGCATTTGCTTCCAGATGCGATGCCCTTGTGCTCGGTCCAGACTCAACACTCCCCCGGGGGCAGCAGTCTTGGACCCAGCGTTCTGCACGTTGTTGGGGGGAGCAGCTTTCACCACTTGAAGCTGACGTCCCAGGGAGGGGGGCCTTGCTGCATATTCAAGAACGTTGCTTTGCAGTGGAACCCCAGGGAGGACATGCTGGGCAGGAGAGAGAAGCCCTTGTCTTGCTGCGGTTTCTCCTCTTTAAAACCGCTGAAAGGCTGGAGCAGAGCTCTGGTGCCTCCACCAAGCTGAGTTGGGGGAGGAGAGGCTGAGTTAGACGCACAGGAAGCCGCTTGCCCATGTTAATGCTGAGACTGTTTGTAAATATTGGTTCTAGGGAACTGGCTCTAACCTGCAGTTTGTCTGCCGTGTGTTGGTAAACCTGCCTGAACATCACTCTCTGCAATACCCTTCTGTCAAACTCATTTTTTATCCAAATGGGGAATGGAATTATTTTATTAGCTCAGAACTCTCCAGAATCCTGGGCTCCCCTCCCTGGTGGGAGAGTGGAAGGTTCCCCTCACAGAATGGGGTCCTGGAGATCATTTAACCCAACTTTGGTTTTCACGGTGGAGAAACTGAGGCCCAGAAGGGAAAATCAATGAGGTGGTCACAAGTGCAGGACTGAAATCCCAGCCTTTCATCTCCCAGGACAATGCCTACTCCCCCTGAGGAGGTGAAACCCCACGAGCCCTTAGTGATGTCACCTCATTTTGGTGGCACTGAGGCTGGAAGGGGAGTATGAGGTTCAGGACACGGAAACTGTGGGAGGTAAGATATCAGGATGCTGGATATCCTGATATTGGCAGCTTTGAAAGGTTTGAATTTGATTAGTTTTGCATTTCATCAAATTGCATTTAATTTGTGTGTTTGCCAGTCTTTCTCTCTCTCGTCGGGCAGACAGCTGTCCCACCCCTGGCTGTACTCCTGGCTCAGGGCTCAGGCTCAGTAACTCCTGTTGAATGAACCAGTGGATTCCTTGATCACCTCTCTTTGATCAGCTCATGGGGACACTGAACTTGGAAGAGAGAATCTCTTTGACTAGAACTTTGGTCTTTTCACTGTGATGTTGTGACTGAATGTTTGCGACCTCCCAATATTCATGTCTTTAAATGAATCCCCAGTGTGATGGTATTAGGAGGTGAGGGCCTTTGGGAAGTGATTAGGTAGTAAGGGCGGAACCCCCACGAATGGGGTTAGTGCCTGGTAAAAGAGACCTCAGAGAGCTCCCTCACTCCTCCCACCATGTGGTGACACAGGAGAAGATGGACATCTATGAACCAGAAAGAGCGCTCTCACCAGATACTGAATCTGCCAGCACCTTCGTCTTGGACTTCCAGCCTCCAGAAACCGTGAGAAATAAATGTCCCAGTCTATGGTATTTTTGTTATAGAAGCCGGAGCTGACTAAGAAGTCATGGAAGCATCAGGGCCTCTGTGAGCACAGGATGATCTTTCTTTCCTCCCAACCCATTTCCAGGCACCCAAACATGTAGAACCCCAGTGGGGTTTGGTGGTGCCTGGTGACATTTAGACAAGCTTAATTCCTATCATACTGGAAACATTTAAACTTAAAATTGTGGTAAAGTACATGTAACGTGAAACTTACCATCTTAACCATTTTTATGTGTCCAGTTCAGTGGCACTAAGAACATTCACGTTGCTGTGCAGCCATCGCTACCATCCATCTCTAGAACACGTTTTCCTTTTGCAAAACGGAAACTCTTTGCCCATTCAACACTAACTCCCCATTCCCACTTCCCCAGCTCCTGGCAACCACCATTCTACTTTCTGTCTCTATGAATTTGACTCCTCTAGGTATTTCATATAAGTGAAACCGTGCAATATTTGTCCTGTTGTGAGTGGCTTATGTAACTCAGCATAATGTCCTCAAGGTCCATCCATGTTGTAGCCTGTGTCAGAATTTCATTCCCTTTTGAAACTGAATAATATTCCATTGTATGGATGGACCACATTTTGGTTATCCATTCATGTATCTATGGGCACTTGGGTTGCTTCCACCTTTTGGTGATTTCGAATAATTCTGCTATGAACCTGGGTGTACAAATATCTCCTCAAGATCCCACTTTCGATTCTTTGGGGTATATACCCAGTTGTGGAATTGCTGGATAAAACATTTAAACTTTCTATTATAATCTTTTATTTCTGTGTCTGGAAATTGATTAATTCATCATGTGGAAGATACAAATATTTGTACTTCTGGCTCAAATATTTACTGTGCACCTTCTGCAAGTCACTCTTTTGGGGGCTGTGGGGATGCAGATATGTGTAAGAGACAGTTGGGCCTCGAGCAGCTCAACGTCTAATAAGAGAGATGAGACTCAAGCACAAAATGGTGAATGCCAGGGAGGACATTGATAAGGGCTAGGATGTACAGGGGCGAACTGGGAGGGTTTCCTGGGTGAGCTGGCATTTCACATGGCTTCTGAGAGGAGGTGGGATTTGGACACATGAGGATGGGTTGTCAGAGATCCTTCTCAAGAGCAAAAGAGCTTTCACTCAAGAAACTCTTTACATAGTGTATTTTCTCTTTTGGATAAATACTAACATGATGACATTCTCTTCTTTACTGTAGATGAGATTCAACATCCCTGAGGTGAGCTCCGTAACCTCCCTGGGGTTAGGGGTGGAGTCTGTGTGTGTGTATGTGTGTGTCCGGACTTTACTTAAAGGCGACACTGCCTTAATATGACAGGAGATCTCATAAGACACCTGGAAATGGTCGATGAGAGCAGATGGATAAAAGGTAACGGGGCAGGGGAGGGGGATATCTCAGTCAGCTCCTGCTGCTGGAACAAGAATCCCATCGACTCGGTGGCTTCAACATCAAACATTCTATCTCACAGTTCTGGAAAGTCTGAGATCAAGGTGCTGGCAGATTCTGTGTCTCGTAAAGCACTCTCTTCCTGGCCTGTAGACTCCTCACCGTGTCCTCAAGTGGCCGAGAAAGAGACCATCTCTCTGGGGTGTTTTCTTTCAAGGGCGCTGATCCCGTCATGAAGGCTCCGACCTCGTTACTGACTCACCCTGCAAAGGCCCCACCTCCAGATACCATCTCACTGAATGTGGGGGGGACACACACATTCAGTCCACGGGGTGGGGGTGGCCCCATGGGGCTCCTGACCCTGGTGTCAGCAGGAGAGTTTCTGTGTCTGGAGACGGTTGCGGACTTGTAGCTACTGAGGAGTGGTTTCTGAGGAGGAAGAGACTCTAGACTCTTGGACTCGGGGCACGGTGATGCCTTCAGCGTGGCCTCACTACGCCGGGCCTCTGCAGTCAGAGCAGTTTTCAGGACAGGGGTCAGAGAGCAAAGACACCTGGAGACTGGGAGTCCTGTGGGGTACCCAGTGCCTCCCAAACTCCATTTTCCAGCCTTGGAGGCATGCACACTTTTTAGGAGCGTTTCCGGGTCCTCCCCTCCATCGTGGCCTTAGTTGATCCCTGTCTCCCACTGTGGCTGAGATTGGCCCCCCAATGGTGGTGGGAGTAATAGGAGGGCTCCCTTCCCAGGTCCTGGAGCAGTGACTTCATCGAACAACCCACATGTCTACTTCACCCGGAATGGGAATTTGTCAGGCTATTCAGTTAAAGGTTAAACTATATAGAATTTTCAATGACCTGAAATAATCCACCTGTTTATATTAGCAAAAAGGTAAATTGAGAGTATATAAATATCGAGTCCCAGTAGGACTGTATAAAAACTCTCATTGCTCAAGGCATCCTTTCAATAGTGGGTTCCTCCAGTATGTAATGGATTATAAAATAGATAATGCCCATCGATCCTGTAATCCCATTTCAGGAAGCACGGAGCACAGAAGTTGCTAAAAATGCCCAGTCTTACTTGTGCAAGGATGTTCATATCTGCAGTAACAGCGGGAAGAATTTAAACTGTTAATACTGCGTTGTCGTCAAGAATGGCAAATTTGCTGATTATATATTTCATAGAAGAACCTATTGAAAAAATATCAAATTAAAATCACATCACATAAAACGGATTCCTGACAATTGCGAATGCAGGTCGATGATGGGAGAACTGGGAGCCTTTCTGTTCGTCCAGTGGCTTTTGTCTGAGTTGCTGCCATGGACAAGGCCCTGTGAGGCTGGGACACGGGACGGTGAGCCCAGAGGCAGATCCCTGCCCTGAAGGGCCTGCTGACTAGCAGTTGGCGGAGTCAGCTAAGTCAACAGCTGGAATTCCAGGGTGAGTGACCAGTGCCCAGCAGGGCGGGGACAGGAGGCTCTGGGCGCCCCTAGGAAAACTCACAACCCTGTCCTGGCGATCATTCCTGGAGGGTGGATGGCTAGGAGAAGGGCGAGTGTGTGTGTATGAGGACGGGACATGTGGGGTGCACAGATGCCCAGGGTGGGACGAAGGAGAACGCATGGCATGATGGGGGGACCTGCCTGAGGGTTGTGTGACAGAGCAAGAGATGGGCAGTGAGAGGTGGAGATAGAGGCAGGCTGGTCATCCAGACCAGCAGTGGGCACCTGCTGCTTTTGCATTCGTTAGTTTGACTATCTCAAAAGAAAATTTTTTTGATAACAGCTTTAACGAGATATATACTCACACACGATACAACACACTCATTTAAAGTGTGCCATTCAACGGTTTTGAGTATATTCAGAGGTGCGCAACCATCACTGCAATCCATTTTAGAACACTTTGTCCCCCCCTAAAAAAAACCCATGCCCTTTAGCTGTCACCTTCGAATCCTCCCCTCCCCCCAGCCCCTGGCAATCACGAATCCACTTTCTGTCTCTACAGATTTGCCTGTTCTGGATTTTTCATGTAAATGGAATCATGTGACTGGCTTCTCTCACTTAACATAATGTTTTTATACGTTATTTTTTAATTGACACTAAAATCTAATTTGGTACTAAAGTGTTCTTCAGAGAAAAATAATATGAGTCCTTTCTGGCTAGGAAAAGGAAATTCAACTTCCTTAAATTAAAAACAAACAAACAAACAAAAAAGTAGCCATGTATTAGACTGAGGGGGTTGGAGGAGAACGCTGTTGAAGATCCAGAGACTGAATTTTCTCCCTTCATTAGTCTCTCAAAACTGGTGCCCCCAGGCCTGTGACTTGGGGAGAGGTGGGAGGCATGGTGGGAGGGCTGCTCTGGAGCCCTCTGGCTCAGGTCATGGGAGGTCACAAGGGGAGAAAGGGTGTAGCTTCCTGAGCGAGGGAGCCACGCTACTGCCGTCCTCCCCACCATCCCTACCTTGCACCCAAGCTCTCTGGTCCCTGCGCCCGAGAACCGGCATTGTCTATGGCGTGGCCGCCCCGCAGGGCAGGAGGGAGGGTGGATGCCAGAGAAGGGGGTATCTGGGCATTAATTAAACACAGACCACCGTGTACCCTGTTGCCATGGGCTGTGTTTTTTTCTTATTTCCTCCCTGTCACTTTGCCCGCCCCCCTTCCCGCCCCCAGCTGGTACTCCCTCCTGTGCTGGACCCGCAAGAGCTTGTTCCAGCGTTTGTGGGCTGCTCACTACCCTCTGCTCAGGCCTTTCCTTTATCTAGCCATTTGCGCCTCCTGGTTCCAGGAGGAAGATTCTAGCCTTAGCCCATTCCACAGTCCTGGCACCAGAGGTACAGAGAGGGGAAGTTACCTGCTCAGGGCTCACAGATCCCGAATTACAGCCCCACAACTGGAACCCAGCCCCTCTGACCTGCAGTCCTGGAGGCCTTACTGTCACCCTGCCCCCATCCCGGACTCGACGGAGCTCTTTTATCCCCATCCCAGTTTAGGGTAACTGCAGGAAAAATAAAGCCCTTATTCTTACATTGTTTTTCCTATTAAGACATTATACTTATTGTAGAAAAATGGAACAATACCAAACATCAGAAAGAAAAGAATTCATCTATTGTCCTGCTACCCCAAAACATAAATAAACGTGGATCTCTCTGTATTTATGCAAATTTTACACATGCCTGTGCTCTCTCTTTCTCTGTGACCACAGAGTCCTGTTCCTGTTCCTGGTCCTGGTACTTGCTGGCTTTCTTCCTGGTCCTGTACTTCAGGAAGAGCCTCCGGCTTGGCCGTGATGGCTGGAAATGAAAAGCAACATTTTTCCTTAAAGTCTTTCAATAGTTATTTACCGAGCACCTACTATGTCCCTGGTGCTGTTCTAGGTGCTAGGGGAAACAGAGGGATCTGGCTCACCCTGCTGGGAGTTCCGGCCATTGGCCGTGGTGGGCTCATGTTTGTGTGATGAGCCAGACCAGGAGCTCCAGGCGCTAACACCCCTCACGTCTTAGGTCCCGGTCAGGCACTTTCCTGCCTGGTCTCATGGACAGTGGGCTCCAGCATCCGTGTTCTCTGCCTGTTGGGTGCCCATGCCTCTACTTTGTCATGTGAGCTGGAGGCAGGGGCTGTTTTAGTCCTTTTACGTTCTGTAATTGCTGCAATTAAATGTCACCATGAACTGACCAGTCCACTTGCCCAGAACTCTTTATTATGCTCCAAGCGCTCAAGTGCTCTCAAGGACCCGGGAGGTGGTTTTTTGTTCTTTTTAAAAAAATTTTATTGAAGCATAGTTGATTTACAGTATTGCGTTAGTTTCAGGTGTATGGCATGGTGATTCAGTTACTTTTTTGCAAATTACTTTCCATTATAGGTTATTACAAGATATTGAATATAATTCCCTGTGCTATACAGTAGGCCCTGTTGCTTATCTATTTTATGAATAGTAGTTTCTGTCTGTTAATCCCATGCTCCTAATTTGTCCCTCCTCCCCTCCCCCTAAGAGTTGGTTTTTAAGCTTCTGGTGCAGGAGGCCAATGAGTTCTGTTTTCACATGTGGCGTCCCCCAGGGGTCGGGGGCACAGGCTTGGAAGGCCCTGCCCAGCCCAGCCATTCCCCAGCTCCATCACCCTGGACACCCACATGCCCTTTCTGAGCGTCTTGGAAGCAGAAGAGCGTGTCCTGCCCCAGGCCGGGCTCCAGAACCAGAGCACGGGGAACAACTGTGAGGTCCTTGCTCTTACTGAGTCATGGGTCAGGGCTAGTAATACAGACCTGCAAGGAGAGGAAGGTCCTGGTGCAGAACCTCCACTGTCCACCGAGAACCTCCTGGGGAGGGAAGTCCAGGCAGCTTTTGGGCCTCTCTTAGCCTGCAGTTCCTTCCCCATCTGCTAATGGAAGGAGTCAGACTAGCTGGTCTCCTGGCACCTTCTAGCTCTGGGCCAGAGGGCTGAGCCCATCTGCTCGCCCATCTTTTGGGGACTTGGCCCTCTGGGCACTCTCCGGAACAGCTGCTCCTCCATGTCAGCTGTGCTGTCATTTCAGCCAACTCTTACCTGGGCTCCGTGTCTCCCGAATGTCAGAGGGAGGCTCTGAGTGTGTGCGCATGCACGTGCGCACGTCGTGCGCTGAGTTGCTGTGTCGTTTCTTTTTTTAAAAAAATAATTAATTAATTTTTGGCTGCGTTGGGTCTTTGTTGCTGCACGCGGGCTTTCTCTAGTTGCGGCGAGTGGGGGCTACTCTTCGTTGTGGTGCGCGGGCTTCTCATTGCGGTGGCTTCTCTTGTTGCGGAGCACGGGCTCTAGGTGCGCGGGCTTCAGTAGTTGTGGCACGTGGGCTCCGTAGTTGTGGCTCAGGACCAGCTTTGCTCCTGTGCCACCTGGAAAGCTGTGCAGGGTCCCAAGCTCGGAAGGGCTGGCACTTGATTTAAAGCTCTGCTGTTGCTATCCGAAATGTGAACAAGGGCCTCACATTTTCATTTTGTTCTGAGGCCTGCAACTCATGTGGCCGGTCCTGGTGGGGACCCCCTCCCACACAGAGTGATGCATCAAGTAGAAGCCCCGTCTGGAAGAGGCCCCGCCATGCTCTTTGCTGCAGCCTTGGAGGGGAGCCCAACATTAATCCCGCCCTCACACCTGGCCCCCCGAGGCTGAGGGGCAGGTGCTGGCCTCTTGGTGCTGTGACGCTGGATGCCTCCCGGCCCAGGTGCCAGACTGAAGTGGCAGAGGGCATTAATCATTCTCAGGCCTGTGTCCCTTTGCTGTGGGCAGGGCAGAGGGAAGCTGGCTGCTGGGCTGGCGTCTGAGGGGTGGGGAGGGCAACGTGGAGCGTGTGAGTCTGCACCTGGGAGCGTGTGCTGGCGTTTTAATTAGCATCCCTACCTCCTGCCCCCGGGGCCCCAGCATGTGCACCGCGGAGGGCGGCCTGGTTTGCTGTGGCTCCAGGCTGCTCCCTAGCTCGGCCCAACACTCTCCTCATCCCCAGTGCCGACCCTCGGGACAGAAGGCCTTGGCAGCCACTCTGCTCCTTCGCCATCTCTGGCCAGTGGGGACCAGCCTTAGTGCCCTCATCTCCCCTTTGCCCCCGCTCACTCACTCAGTCTGCTGGCACACTGCCCAGGGAGGCCTTCCCTTGGGGAAGGCGATAAGGATGAAAGCTGGAAGGGGACAGGCCCTGTCCCAGGGAGGGGACACCGGTCCCAGCCCACTTCCCATGGCCCTACACGACTGCGAGTGGGGGCTACTCTTCGTTGTGGTGCGCGGGCTTCTCATTGCGGTGGCTTCTCTTGTTGCGGAGCACGGGCTCTAGGTGCGCGGGCTTCAGTAGTTGTGGCACGTGGGCTCCGTAGTTGTGGCTCAGGACCAGCTTTGCTCCTGTGCCACCTGGAAAGCTGTGCAGGGTCCCAAGCTCGGAAGGGCTGGCACTTGATTTAAAGCTCTGCTGTTGCTATCCGAAATGTGAACAAGGGCCTCACATTTTCATTTTGTTCTGAGGCCTGCAACTCATGTGGCCGGTCCTGGTGGGGACCCCCTCCCACACAGAGTGATGCATCAAGTAGAAGCCCCGTCTGGAAGAGGCCCCGCCATGCTCTTTGCTGCAGCCTTGGAGGGGAGCCCAACATTAATCCCGCCCTCACACCTGGCCCCCCGAGGCTGAGGGGCAGGTGCTGGCCTCTTGGTGCTGTGACGCTGGATGCCTCCCGGCCCAGGTGCCAGACTGAAGTGGCAGAGGGCATTAATCATTCTCAGGCCTGTGTCCCTTTGCTGTGGGCAGGGCAGAGGGAAGCTGGCTGCTGGGCTGGCGTCTGAGGGGTGGGGAGGGCAACGTGGAGCGTGTGAGTCTGCACCTGGGAGCGTGTGCTGGCGTTTTAATTAGCATCCCTACCTCCTGCCCCCGGGGCCCCAGCATGTGCACCGCGGAGGGCGGCCTGGTTTGCTGTGGCTCCAGGCTGCTCCCTAGCTCGGCCCAACACTCTCCTCATCCCCAGTGCCGACCCTCGGGACAGAAGGCCTTGGCAGCCACTCTGCTCCTTCGCCATCTCTGGCCAGTGGGGACCAGCCTTAGTGCCCTCATCTCCCCTTTGCCCCCGCTCACTCACTCAGTCTGCTGGCACACTGCCCAGGGAGGCCTTCCCTTGGGGAAGGCGATAAGGATGAAAGCTGGAAGGGGACAGGCCCTGTCCCAGGGAGGGGACACCGGTCCCAGCCCACTTCCCATGGCCCTACACGACTTTGGACAACTCCCTTAACCCCAGTCTCATTTTCCTCAACTGCATGGGTAGAGTTGGACGCGATGATTCCTAATATGCCTTGTGAACCGCTACAGCTCAGAGGGCCCCGAGACCACGCCCAGGTGCAGTGATTCACTGGAGGAACTCAGCAAAGCCGTTACACTCCCACGAGTACAGTCTATCACAGGGAAAGGACACAGATAAAAGTCAGCAGTGGTGAGGACACGGGGAGGGGGAAGGGTAAGCTGGGATGAAGTGAGAGAGTGGCATGGACATATATACACTACCAAATGTCAAATAGATAGCTAGTGGGAAGCAGCCGCATAGCTCAGGGAGATCAGCTCGGTGCTTTGTGACCTCCTAGAGGGGTGGGATAGGCAGGGTGGGAGGGAGATTCAAGAGGGAGGAGATATGGGGATATATGTATATGTATAGCTGATTCACTTTGTTATAAATCAGAAACTAACACACCATTGTAAAGCAATTCTACTCCGATAAAAATGTTTAAATAAATAAATAAGTAAAAGTCAGCAGTGGGAAGAGGTGCCCAGGGCAGCGTCCAGGCGAGACCAGGGGTGAATATCCAGGTTCCTCTCCCAGTGGAGTCATGTGGACGGCCCTCAATCCTTTCAAAACGATGTTTGACAGTGCTCACCACCTAGGGATGCTCACCTGAGCGTTGTGGTCCAGAGTGTTCGTTGGGAGTTGATCACATAGACATCACTGACCACCCACGTGGCTGACCTTTGTCTGTGGCCCCCCCAAGAGGTCAAACTGATATAGCACGGCCCGAGGCCCCTTTCCCAAATCACACTGTCAGCATAGTGTGACTCTCTGGCTGCCCAAGACCCCCAGGTAAACAAAGACACTTATTGGTCAGGACCTTCCAAGGGCTCAGAGGTGACCTCCCAGGAACCAGAGGCAAGGACCAAACCTTTTTTGGGGCAAAGCTAACCCTTTACTGCACAGGGCCCGAGATGATTCTGGCAGTGCAGACAGGAGAGGTAAAGGGAAGATGATCCAGGAGAGAGAGGGCCGCCCCCATTCTTAGCACAGGGGATGGTGTGCAGGAAAGGCAGAGGAGGAAGGAGGAGGGGCTGAGCCCCAGGGTAGTGGCCCCTCTGCCCGTTCTCTGAGGGCCTTGCCTCAGGCATATCCCGGGTGACTTGGGCCTGACTCTGGGCTGGGCTGTGAAGTCAGGGCCATTCTTGAATGAGAGGGCTTAGGAGATATCTGGACGTGCCTTTTCTCACCCATCACCTGGCTCATCTCTCCTGCCTTGCTTTCCCCTTCTGGCCGTCCCCTGGCACCTGCCTGAGAGCATGGCAGCTGGCCTTGGTTCGGCAAGTGAGCCCTGGGGCAGCAGTGGGGTGTGTGGGCTCCGAGGGGCAGCCCCATCTGCCGAAAGGGCTGTCTGCCCTTCAGGAGAGCAGCAGACTAGAGGCGGCCTTTTTCTCTTCCTCTTTTATGCCGAGTTCAAAGCTCAGCCTACCCTCCAACTCCTGAGCTCCGCCGTTTACCTTCTGAGCATGCGTTTTGGTGCCCCCGGGGCTTTAGGGGATCCACCAGCCCCGGGTCTTCTCCCAGCAGTTCCCGGGCTCGGCGTCCTGAAGATGACGCCTCTCCTGGGCCAGCCTCCTCCTTCTCAGCGCTTC
This sequence comes from Physeter macrocephalus, assembly GCF_002837175.3. NCBI lineage: Eukaryota > Metazoa > Chordata > Mammalia > Artiodactyla > Physeteridae > Physeter > Physeter macrocephalus. The sequence goes on from NC_041227.1 coordinate 124,242,149, forward strand.
TGAGCTCTTTGCCCCAGCAGCCCTCGGCCCCCCTTCGTTTGAAGGAAATGTTCCACTTATGCCATCTCCACCCCCCACACGATGGGAAAACAATTTTTCGAAATTGTTTCTCTTGAAAGCAGGAAACCAGGAATGTAGCTGACTGGGCCTGGCGCCAGCCACTCGGCATCTCCACGCTCCATACTTCCCGAAGACTTTCCTGCCCACTTGCTCATTTCATCCTCACGTGGTTCTGGGAGGTGGGGCAGGGCAGGCTGCGTCACCCCCAGTTTGTAGATGGGGACACTGAGGCCTGGCTGATTCTTGCAGGGCTCCTTCCTGGGGCTTGTCCTCGCAGCCCCACCCTTCTATGTTGAGGAAAATGGCGAGAATCACACAGATTCTTCCTCTGACCCCTAGGCCCAAGCCCCGCTGGCCTTGGGGGATCCTTCTCATGCTTTTCCTCTGTGGGTGTGAGCCTCGCCTCAGGGACACCTTGAACAAGCCCAGTGAGACTCGGGTGCAGACCTCTTTCCAGCGCAATGTGACGTGGAGAAAGCGGGTCCTTGGCCTGGCCATCACTCGGACCTCAGCTAGGAGCCCCCTCTTTCCCTGGCCTCTCCCTTCTCCCAAGCAGCATTACCTCTACTTTTTCCAGCTGCTATAATAGATTTTATACAGTCGGTCAGTGCACTTTAGCGAGTGATAGATCACTTTCATTGCTTTGCTTCGTGATTAATTTCCCATAATAGTCCTCTCTAACACCAAGGCGAAAAGAGGAGAGAGAGAGAAAAAAACCTACATGATCCACTTTGTGCTTCGAGTATAAATGAATTAGATTTAATTTCTGTTTAATTGTTTCCATAGCTCAACCTCTGCTGACTTCACAGGATAATTTATTTTGCAGTCTTGGGGAAAAGGAGGAGGGGGCGGGGGACAGAGGCTGTAGCCGAGTGGTCTGCCTGTGGACACTGTTTAATTATACCTAATGGTCTTATCTCCTTGTAATTATTGGAGGTTTGTCGGGCTTCTCTGGCGGCCTCCCGTGCGCACGGAGGATTGATTCCTGGTCAGACCTCAGGCCAGCTGCTTTCAAGAGGTCCAGCCATCTGCAGGGAGTGTGGTGTGGAGTCGAGAACAGCAGAGGGGGTTCCTGAAGTTGCTGGTGGGGAGGCTGGATGCAGGGTAGCGTGTCTTTGGAAGTGGAAATTTCCTGATGTTACTGTTGATGTTACAAAAAAGATGACTGTCCGCAGTGCAGCAACACAGCGGGTTTTTTCCCCAGCCCTCCTCTCCCTCTCTAGAGCCAGTGAGAGGCCAGGGTGGGCAGGCGGGGTTTCCACAGCTCAACACTGTTAGAGCTGTGTTGACAACAGGTCCTCTCTGCCCAGTAACTGAAGCACTTAGTGAGTGCTTGGCCAGCAGAATGAGGACCCCTCCTGCACCCCTTTCTGCAACCCCCTCTTTCCCTACAGAGTCCAGCGTGCTGCTTTCTCTTTTTTGAGATTCATTGTAGTAAAATACAGATGACGTAAAATGTATCATTTTAGCCATTTTTAAGTGTTCACATCAGTGGCATCAAGGACATTCACACTGTTGTGCAAGCATCACCACTATCTACTTCCAGAACTTTTTCATCGTCCCCAAGTAAAACTCTGCCCATTAACCAATAACTCCCCATTCCCCCTCCCCCAGCCCCTGGTAAACCTCTATTCTACTTTCTGTCTCTATGGATTTGCCTATTCTAGGGCTGTCATACAAGTGGAATCATACAATATTTATCCTTTTGTGTCTGGATTACTTCACTTAGGGTAATGTTTTTAAGGTTCATCCACGTTGTAACCTGTGTCAGTGCTTCACTCCTTTTTAAGGCTAAATAATATTCTGTCCTGTGGATGGACCACACTTTGTTTATCCTTTCACGGGTGATGGACATGGTTGTTCTAGTGGGCTTTGGGATGGTCCAGAGTCCATGGCCCCATCTAGATGATCTAAACTTCTCATCCAAGTTACCTGAGCATTCCCCTCCTCCCCGCCGTGTCATCTCTGCCAGTCAGAGAAGAAGGTCCCCGGGCCCCCTCTGTAGATGCCCTCCAACTTGGGACTCCAGCAGAGCCTTGAGCTGGCGGTCCCTCTGGCCTGGGCATGAATATTCATGAAGCAGCTCTTCCTGGGCCATCTTCATTTAATCCTCTCAACAGACCCATAAAGAGAGGATGGTACCTCCATTTACAGATGGGGAAAGCAAGGTCAAGGGACATCAAGAGATCTGGTCAAAGTCCCTCTGGAAGGGTCAGCACCAAGTTCCAAGACCACATCTTCTGGGTCCCAAAGCCTGTCGTGTTTCTATTATCCAGCACTGCCTGGTGGCTCCATCTTACTCCACCCTTACCAGATGGAATCAAGACACCGCTGTGCCTGGAAACTTCTGTCTGTAGCCGTAGCTGTGAAAACTGCTCTGCAATGCCCCATCTCCTCTGCCTCCTTGAGAATCCCCCTGGGGGCATGGTGCTGATGGAGGCCCTGGTTGGGGGGTGGCAGGGGGCAGCCACAGGTCCAATGGTTCCCAGGGCGACACTGTGGTGCATCCGGCCTTGGTCAGGGGTTCACAGTGGTCCTGGGGGCAGCGGAGGGGAGTCCTGGCAAAGGACTGGTCACTCCCAAAACAGGTTACTGCCTTCTGTGTTTCAACATCTCTCATCCTTGGCAGAATTACAAGCTTGTGGGGGCAGAAAACTCTAATTTGTACCCAGCTTCTGGCACACAGGAAAAGCCTTAGAAGTGCTGCAAATAGGACCCAGGTGGAAAGGGTGAGTCCTCAGGTGGCGTTCCCTTAGAACAGGAGGGAAGATGGGTGGGGCTCCATGTTCAGATCTGTCTGCCCAGCCTCCACGCTTGCAGGAACTTGGAGGGGAGAGTGGCGGCCACCAGAGGGAAAGGCAGGTTTACACTGTGCTGAGACGCCTCCCTGAAGTTCAGCGTGAGGATGGTGCATCCCTCAGGAGTGATTTCTATTAAATGCCCACCGCAGGCTGCCTGTCCTGCGTGCATGGACACGTCCCCACACCTCACGTTTGACCGGCACTCTCTTCTGCCTCATTCCCACTGCACACTGCCAAGGCCATCTCTCCAGGGGCGGCCTCCTGGCCTTGCACTTGGCGGCGCAGGATAGATGCACACAGGGAAAGGGTGAGGGGACATCCAGGGAAGGCAGGGAGCTGAGGGAAGGGAGGGGGGTGCCCGGGGAAGGGCGGCATGGCTGGCAGGCTAACTTGTCCCTTCTTACTTTGCATCTTAAACCCTGTGGGGATGGGAATGTTTTCGGCAATGGAAATGGTTCATTTTTCCTCATTTGTTGTGTTGGGCGTTTGTCGTGCCCGGGATACTGGCTGACACGGCAGCAGCTGACACTCCTGGCCGGCCAGAGCTCGCTCTAGCTCTCTCTCTGTTGTCCTGGGGAAATGTTCTTGGCCGTGGGCACATGGAACCGTGGACTCAAGGCTAGTCCTGGTCAAGGGGAGGAGGCCTTGGTTTAAGTCCTCGGTGGAAGCACCTCAGTGGAAGCCGGGTTTCCGGAAGGAAGAGGGTACAGCTTGGACCCGTCCGGTTCAGGGCACCTGGAGTATGTGTATGGCGGTGCAAAGGTGGCCTCCCGGACCATGAAGTGGCGCGGGTCTGGAATCTACCCTTGTGGGGGCTCATGAGGTGCCCTGCGCACACTGGTGCTAGCAGTGCCCGCACGTGCGAATGGTCACCCGTGGGCGATTGCTGAGTGTGTTGTGTGCCAGTCCCAAATCTCCCAGGTGCAAGTTTCAGATGCCCGCCTCTGCTGCTCATGCGGTCGGGAGTGCGGGAGTGAGCCTGGCCCCCGGGTGCCTGGATGTGGGGACTAGGCGGGGGGAGGGGGCCCCTGCATGTTGGCTGTGTCCCGACAGCTTCCCTGCTCAGTGCAGGCTGGAGGTGGAAGAGACATGCCCTCAGCAAGTCTGGAGGCCCTTCATGTAGGTCTAGCGACTCCAGGGAGTGGACGGCCTCTCCCCACTGCCCTTTAGTAAGTAAAAACTCCAGGGACTGTCTGGGAAGGTCTGGCTGGGGTCACAGGTGAACCCGTGGACCCGTCACAGTGCCATGAGGATGGGCAGGATGTTTTGGTTGGAATAGAGGAAGCAGTGATTCGCCAATAGCAGGGGTGATCTGGTCACTGGACGAAGTAGACCCACCCAGAGGTCCACGAGGGTGTGTGCCCAGATAGACACCGAGGGACACACCCACGGGGGGAACCACTCTGGGCACTGGCCCCACGGGAGCTTGCGAGGTGCTGGCACGTGTGCTGTGTCCTTCTAAGAGGCGGGAGCTCCTGTCGTTCCCGTGGACAGTAGAGGGACTGAAGCCCAGGAAGAGCCCGAGGCCACGCAGCTAGCATGTGGCTGCACTGGGCTGTGAACCCAAGCAGCCTGTGCTGTCTCACTGTGAGGACTGGGGTCCAGGCGAGGATCGGGGCCTGGCCACGGTGGCCATGTCCATGGTGATGTGTGCCTGGCACCAGTCACCTGACAGATAAATTCCCAGCTGAATTCACGGTTCATCTCGGGGTCACCTCTCTCTTTTGCCCTTCCTGCCCCTGTCCCTGTCCCACAGGTCAGACCCGTGATGCCTGTGGGCTCCCTATGCAGGCCTCATCCTCAGAGCCCTCGGGTATTTATCAAGTTGGCATGACCATCTTCTCTGTGAGACCAAGAGCCTCTTGGGCAGGACTTGGTCCCTCAATGCCTGTGTCCCAGCACCTCACATGGAGACAGGAGCTGGTCTAGCCCTGAAAGAATAGGTAACCTGTTGCACTGTGTCAGCCCACCACACACACACACACACACACACACACACACACACACACACACACACACACACACTCTCACACACACGCACCGTGTGCTATTTCACCTGCATGGGCGTCAGCACATCCACTTACCTGCAAACACCCAGTTCGCCGGGGGTGTCTTCCCCCTCGCCTTTCCCCTTCATCCTTAGGAGGTGCCCCCCCGCACAGGCTCCTCCATTCCCTCGGCCGGCTGAGCAGGCGTTCTGCTTGACTTGGGCACCCTTGCTGGCATGGTGACCGTCCTGGCAGGAACCTCTGCCTGTTAGAGGAGGCCTGAGTGTTACCTGGGGCGGTGGAGGAGAGGGGTGGCCACGGATTCCACGTGGTTTGATGAAGGGGCTGAGTCTCCAGATGTTTGCGGGCCCTGTGGACTTGGCCTTCCTCTGCCTCTCCCCCATGGAGAAGCCGCTGCCCCGGGGTCCTCTGCAGCCTGGGGAAGGCAGGGCGAGGCCTGCGCCTCCCCTGGGGCTCCGGTGCTCTGCCTCAAGTCCTGGCTGCCCTCCCCTTTCCCGCGCCTGGCCAGCACGGTGACCGCCAAGAGAAAAAAGCTCGGTGACGGGTGCCAGGGAAACGTCCCCACTCTCATCCCCTCCATTAATCACCAGCTTCCAGGGCACCGGGGCCCCTGTTTAAGACGCACCGGTGGTTCCGAGGTGAGCGCAGGCACTCCCAACCTCGGCTGTTAATCTCTCCCTCTGAGACAGGCTACCTCGGCCTGTTAATCACTTGCTGTAATTACAGCCCCAACTTTTGCACAGGGAATGTTAATTGACGCGTTGGATGGAGGGGCTGTGCACGCACTGCGTCCTTCTCCCGTGGCCCCCAAATGCCAAGGTCATGGGATTTGGTGGGGCTGACTGCATAGAAATGAGCGTGTCATTGAGGGTGGGGTGGCTGGCTGCCAGTAGCGGCTGTGCTCCTCGCCCCTCCCAGTGTCCTGCATGCTTGCCAGACAGGCGGTGGGTAGGAGGTGGGGCACTGGATAGTGAGGGCCGGGGCTTGGCTGGCCTGGGTTGGGAGCCAAGCTCCCAGGAGGCCTGCTGGCCCACCTGTGGTATGGCCACGGACGTCCTGCCTGCAGGGTGAGCTCAGCAACTTTTCTGTGGCCCCTCTGTCCATACCAGGCAATTCTGCTGCTTTGTCCCCTGTGGGAAACTTGGCTGGCTGACCATCAGGGCTGGCTTCTGGCTGTTCTCTGAGCTGTGTGAGGCCATTCATGCCACCCTTTGGGGCCCGGAGGTAATTTTATGGCCTTCGCTGCGATTTACTCCTGTCACAAAGTTTGTTTTTCTCCAATTATAAAAATAATATATGCTTATTAGAAAATACCTGGCAGTGCCTCCTTTTTTCAGGCTTTTGTGCCCAGCAGTAGGATCGAGGGGCTTCTGCTGATTCCCTAGTGCCGGCCCATCCTGACAGTTGGGAAACTGAGGCTCAGGAAGGGATGGAGTGGCCAGCCCAGAGTCCATGGGTCAGTGGAAGCACAGGCTGGGACCCTGCTTCTGAGCAGGCTCCTCCCTGCGCTGCCTGGAGCTCCCAGCACCTGGGCCCTCACCCAGCCTGGATTCACCCAGGATTCTGGCCTGAGGGTTCCCAGAGGAGCTGGAGAGATGAATGGAATGATGGAATTATGCAGGCCTGGAGGGGAAGTAAGGCGCAGGTCCCTGGACTCCTGCTGATGGCGTGGCAGGGACGATGCCCTGTCAGGCCTCTTGGTGGTCCTAGATGCTCACAATGCCGTTGGGGACCCGAGGGCAGTTGGGGCAAGGAGCCAGGGTTGCAATGAACAGAAACATTCTCATAATCTGAGCCTGGCCTCCTGGGGTCTGCCGGGGGCATGGGGCCAGGCGGAGCAGGTGGTAGGAAGGACAGGAGGGCCCTTTGATCTGGGGGTGTGTTGAGCTTTGTGTCTGTGATGCTGAGGGAAAGTCAAGGACTTGGGCATGCATCGCAGAAGTGGAGGGACACGGGGTGGGGACTGCCACCCAGGGCGCCCCTGTGCTCTGCAGTGGGGCAAGGGGCTGCGCGGCGGCAGCCCGGTGAGGAGAATGGAGCCGGTGGGGAGGAGGGGTTGGCAGGGAGGACAGGCCTGGGAGGCCACTGCAGGGGCGCCCACCTCAACCCCAGTGGGGTCATTAAAACCCCAGTCAGCTTCAGCAGAGCCAGAGCAGGGGGGCCCTGAGCGCTGCTGTGGGGTGACCGCGGGGAGGGCCAAGGGTGCAGAGAGAGAAAGGAGGGAGCTGAGGAGAATGACAAAAAGGGAGCTGATGGCTGAGGGGCCGTGCAGGGCAGGGTGACCCTTCCGTCCCAAGGGACCCACAATGGAGAGGCAGCAGAGGAGGTCTGGGTCCAGCACAGGATGCCCCCAAATCCCCGTCAGGGGCCCCAACCCAGGAAAGGGTGTGACAAGCCAGTGACACTGACTTGGTGGTGATGTCCCCTGTCCGCCCCAGCTGGGTGATCACCCCACTGCGGTCCCCTTTTGCCACCCCACACACTCTCATTATTGACCCCAGTGGTCAGGCTGTGGGAGCTCTTTCCAGCAAAAATGAGTAAATGACACATAAAGTGCACCACCAACCCAGAAGGCTCCCAGGTTGCTGCGGGAATGTCCCCTCGGGGGTTAATGATGTCTGCCCTCCGCAGTGCCCCTGTCTACTGGGTTCTCCCACATGCTTCCCCTTCTTATCCACACACCCCGCCTTCACTCTAGCCTCTGAGGTCTGCCAGTATCCTTGTTACCGGCCAATTTGAAAACCTGTCCCATGAGGCTCTGGCCGCGTGGTTTAAATCTGGGTGGGACGTAATCCTTTTCCAAGGTAACTGCCGCCAGGGTTCCTCAGGCCCATCTGAGGTCTTTGATGAGAAGAACTAGAGCAAAGCTGTTTGGTGGGTGTCCTGGTGGGAAAACTCTGGAATTTGAGACTTTCTCCCTTGGTCCCATTGCCGTGATGGGATTCCCAGGCCCCCAGTGGGTGGGGCAGGAGCAGGTAGAATCTGCCTTTCAGGGGGATGGGGGGGTTTTCCTGGCCTGCTTTGTGGGGCTGTGCTGACACCAGGCCTCCCATTTCTCATCTGTAAAGGAAAGAAGATATTCCTCCCCCTTCCCTTTGCGGAGTGGCAGTTAGAGAAGTCTCTGGAACCTTCTAGAAAGATCCCGTTAGCACTGAAGATATTCATGAACGTCTCCTCCAGGGGCTGCAGTATACAGCCAACTTTTGAGAAGCAGTGATGATGCTTGCCCCAAGTAGAGGGTCTCATCTGAACCCCAGATGTGGAGTCAATGGTGTATTACTCTTCAACATGAGGGGGTCTCTTTGCTGCATTAAGAAGCAGCCATTTAGAGCACACTGTAATCTTGAGTCGCATGTGTAGGTGGTGGAGCCATCAGAGACATGGGGTGGGGCATTCCCCCTGGGTCTAGGGGGGCAGGGCTTCTGTTTGCCCTGAATCCATTTTGACCACTGGAATGACCGCACAATCAAGGGGTGGCTGGCAGGACTGTCCCCTCTCTCACCCCAAGGCTGAGATCGGGCCTTTGCCAACATGCCCACGTGACGTGTGGGTCAGGATTGCCAGGCCAGAGCCCCATCCTCCTCAGGCCGGTGCTGCTGGGAGGGGCCCCCGAGGACATCAGAAGGAAGCTGCCACTTCCCGGTCTGGAGGTCCTGTGAGTGGCAGGCAGTGTGGGTGTGTGTCGGAGCTCTGACAATAGCGGGGTTAGGAAGGTCCAGCGCCTGCACCCTCAGCCCAGGTTGTCTGAGGGGCACCTTGAGAGAAGGGGTCTTCCCAGGGTCGGAGAGCAGGGCTGGATCTGATAGGGCCGGCCTGTCTGAAATAAGAACTGAGGGCCTGGAAGTGACAGCGTCTGACTCCAAACGTGGGGCGAGAAGCAGGCAGGGCAGAGAGGTCACCTCCACAGGCCCCAGGCTGCTCCCCAGTCACTTGCCTCCTCCTGGCTCCACAGACCTGGGGTTCTGGAGCTGCAGCCCCACCCTGGCCCCCACCACACGGCCAGGAGCTCAGGACCAGGCTCCTCTGCTCTCCCACTCTCAGATTCCACCGAAGGGTGCTGACCATTTTCTGGGGGCACGGGGGGCTTCTTTAACTTCTCAGGCAGCTGGTTGACAGCCAGTGCTGTCCCAGAACGCCAGTCACAGGCTCAGCCCTTCACTGCAGTGAAGTGATGACGTGGCTAGTGGAGAAGCCTAGAGACTCTAGATCCTCTCCATCCTGGGGCCTTCACTGGGCAACATCCAGAATGGTCATCATAGGGAACGGTCCCTGTGCTCCTCCACCCTCCCTTCCTGGTCTACTTCTCTGTGACCTAATGCTTTTGTCCTGCCAAGACTTGCTGAGCTGGCAGATGCCACCCCTGCCCCACCCCTACCTTCCCAACCTGTGACAAACAGGACGGAGCCAGGGGCAGGTCCAGCACAACCCCTCCATCCTCGCCGCCCTCGACATAGCCTTTCTCTCACTGTCCGGGATTCGGTCTTTGTTTACCAGGCTGAGATGCTCTGTGGCTGGGGCAGCGCTGCTGGAACGTGGGGCTGCCTGGGTCCCCGCTTGAGAAGTTTGACAGCACTTGGACCCAAGGATGGGCCCGGACGTGGAGGTCACCCAAGCCAGCTTCCAGCCCAGCGGGCCTCTGCCTCCCAGTGCGCCATGACAGATGGCCACGCAGCAGGTCCTCCAATGTTCCCGTGATTCGTGATTTAGTGATCACGGGAGCCAAGTGACAGCTGAGAGTCCTCATCCCTTCTCCATGCCCTCAGAAGGGTCCTACGGTCCAGCTGGGCAGGAAACTGGCATCCTGGCAGGAGGGTCCCTCCTGCCGCTTCCTCCCTCCTGCTTCCGCTCCGCTCTGGGGAGAGGCAGCTTCCGAGTGGAGACCTTGGGGTCACTCTTGGTCTGCAGGAACTCGGGGTCTCTATTTCCTCATTCCTCGTCTGGGTTTCTCTTTTTCCCCTCAAATGCCTGCTTCCTCTGGTTATCTACATCCACATCCGGGGAACTTCACGAAGTCTGCTGTAAGCATTCACACGTTTGGTTTGGATGAGAGTGGGGAATGGGGGAAGCACCTGGGCTTGAGTCCACCCTCGGCCTCTTGCTAGTGGTGCGGCCTTGGCTGGGATGTGCTCTCGGCCTTGGTTTCCTCCACCGTAAAATGGGGACAACAGCAGAAGCTCTTGGTTGTGTGGATTCAATGACACGTGCAGGTCAAGCATCCAGCACCTCTCCTAGCCTTTAGTAAATAGTTAGCAGATGACAGTGATACAGATCAGTTTCATTGTCAAAATGCTCATCATAAACTCGACGGAGCAATCAGCACTGCCCCGTTCAGCCACCTTCTTGGGTCCACTTCGTCCCAGACACGTGCAGGCTGGCCCACCTCCGCTTCTGGCTGTGCCCCCCTGGTGTTCTGACAGTGCCTGTGTCTCTGTCTGGGGGCTCCCAGGAGCAGACCCTAAGATAAGGTGGTCAAGGACAGGCAGTGATGGGGAGGAAGGGGAGTGGGGAGGGGGACAGGGAGAGAGGCAGCCCACGGCCTTGAGGGCAACTGGAACCTATCCCACTGGGACTCTGGGGGCCAGTGAGAACATGCCCCCCAGGGCTCTCTCACCATGGGGAGGAGGTGGGGTCTGTGTACACCCACCTCTGCCATTCCTTCTCGAGGCTGCTCAGGGAGCATAATGCCTGGACTCCAGGCCTTCAGGCCCTGGCAGACAGAGAGCCCCAGGCAGGGGCTGGCAGTTCTTTAGGGGGACATAGCTGTGCCCTCTCCACAAAGTCTGGATCTCGGCCTGGGGGTGAGGGTGGGGGATCCCCTTCCCTGGAGTCTCTTCTAGCTCAGACCTAGGAGTAATGGCAGATCCTCGTATCTGCTGATCTCATGTTTCTAGAGTTCTCTTTCCCTCTTGCTAGCCAATCCCCGTTTATCTCAATTCCCTGTGGTAGTTAATAATTCTTTATATGAAGCATCCCCTGTAATTTCGAGGCAAAATGAATGTGGGGTTTTGCCTCCTGATTGGACTCTGATTGATAAAGCGTTGGTACCCTGGGAGTGGTCCTAGGAAGTAGAAGCGTTGGCCACTGATACGTTAAGGGTGAGGGGATATGGCAGGGCCTGGGTGGTGTCTTCTGCAGACCCTTACCTGAAGTGGTGATGATGGCTGATGATACAGAGCACTTTGGTGGTGCCCCACTTGGACAGCTTTGGGGTGGCCCCCCCCAGGGAGCGATGGACCTCTCTGCCCACCTGGTCTTAGAGCCTGGGCTGTGGGGACGTTAGCAGCAGCTGCCCCGCCAGGGGGTCCTTCACCTTGCTGGCTAAGGACTAAGTTGGCGCCTTAGTCCAGCTAGGCTAAGTTGGCACCTCCCCAAGAACGATTTCCTGTGGCAAGCGGCCAGCTTTGTCACCAGGGAATGAATCTATCTAATCTAATCTACTCAAATCTAACCTGATCCCTACATGCATATGTTTATTGACGTATGGTTTTGGTGTCATATGGTATCTGTGGTTGGCTGAATAATAGGCCCCTGAAAGATACCCATGCCCCAATCCCTAGAATCCGTGAATTTTACTTTGTATGACAAAACCAGACTGGGCAGTGTGGTTAATTTAAGGATCCTGTGATGGGGAGATTATTCTTCTTTATCCAGGTGGGCGCTAAATACAATCCCAGATGTCCTTCCAAGAGGGGGGCAGAGGGCTATTTGACACAAACAGAAGAGAAGGCCTGTGAGTGACAAAAGAGGCAGAGACTGGAGAGATGCAGCCAAAGGCTAAGGAGCACTTGAGGCCATCAGAAGCTGGAGAAGGCAGGTGATGGATTAACCCCTAGAGCCTCTGGTGGGAGTGCAGCCCTGCCACGCCTTGATTTCAGCTCCGTGAAATTGCCTTCGGACTTCTGGCCTCCTCTGTGAGAGAATAGACTTCTGTTGGTTTTTGCCACCCAGTTTGTGGTCATTTATGGCAGCAGAAACTCACACAGTGTCATAACAAAGTGCACCACGTGGGTAGCAAGTGAGCTACACTAGAGATGAGGGAATCCTCTCCCATGGCTGTCCTCTGACTTGGCAATGGAGAAGGCTTGGTTTTTAAACATAGGCTGTAAGTGACTCTGTTACGGTTATTTCCCTCTCATTTCCTCCTCCGCCTGTTCTGATTGGGGTACACGTCATACATCAAAGCTTTAGTGACTGGGCACTTACTTACACAGGCAGCCCCTGAGGGGCTGATGGCCTTGCTCAGGCCCCAGTCCTAGGAGCTCTGTCGAGGGAGGGCACTCAAGAGCTCAAGATGAGGGGTCCAGGCACCCACACACGTGTCCTTTCCTCTTTCCTGTCTGAAGTCACTAAGGTGGGTGGGCATGAGGGGTCAAGGCGATCACAGGGCTCTGCTGGATTCTAGCTCTGGATGAAGGGTTTTGTGCCCTGTCCTGGCCCAGGAGCCCCTGTTGATCCCACAGGGCCAGCGCCTTCCTTCAGAGAGCTCGCATTCTGACAGCTGGCCGTGGAGGAGTTTGTGGGAGCCAGGCAGAGGACAGTCCTTCCCGCTGGTCAGCTCCCAGGACCGGGTGACCCTGCTTCTTCTCATTAGATTTTCCTGATGGACCACTGCAAACGTAGTGGGTCCCACTTTTCTGTCGTGTGCCTGTAGGACGTGGAGGAAGCCCTGAGTGGCACCATCCAATATGGCGGCCACAACCACACAGGGCTGTTGGACACAGAACAGTTTGGGATAGTTTGGGGCTGAGATGTTGTGAACATGGAAAATGCACATTGGATCTCAACGACTCAGCACAGAACAGAGAAGGTAAAATTTCTCATGGATCATTTTTGTATGGATGTCGAAATGATACTATTTTTTTCAACATCTTTATTGGAGTATAATTGCTCTACAATGGGGTGTTAGTTTCTGCTTTATAACAAGGTGAATCAGCCATACATATATGTATATCCCCATAGCTCCTCCCTCTTGCGTCTCCCTCCCACCCTCCCTATCCCACCCCTCTAGGTGGTCACAAAGCACCGAGCTGATCTCCCTGTGTTATGGATTGTGTTAAATTTTAAGAATCACTTTTGCTTGTTTCTTTCTAATTGTTTTAAAACTAGAAAATTTGGCAACTAGAAAATGTAAGCTGATACCGGAGGCTCACATGATATTTCTGTTGGACCAGACAGCTCCAGAGGCTGACAGATGCTCTCACTGCCCTCTGCCCACTTCTAGGCAAGGGGCACGAGTTTGTTTGCCCCTTATCGGAAGGGACTTTCATACGTTTGTTCTCTATGTCTGTGTCTCTATTTCTGCTGTGTAAATAAGATCGTCTCTACCAATTTTTTCAGATTCCACATATATGCGTTCATATACGATATCTTTCTCTTTCTGACTAAAGGCGGGGTGGGATGAATTGGGAGAATGAGATTGACATATATACAATATTGATACTATGTATAAAATAGATAACTAGTGAGAACCTACTGTATAGTACAGGGAACTCTACTCGGTGCTCTGTGGTGACCTAAATGGGAAGGAAATCCAAAAACGAAGGGATATATGTATAGCTGATTCACTTTGCTGTGCAGTAGAAACTAACACAACATTATAAAGCAACTCTACGCCAATAAAAATTTAAAAAAAAAAAAAGAAGGGGCCTTCAAAGGAATCACCGTGAAACCCCAGGAGAGGTTGGCCAGGATGGTGGTGGCAGTGTCTCCTGTCTTGAAAGCCTGCCTGGACCCAAGTGGACAGGGAGTGGGGACGACTGGCCTCCCTGCTCAGTCTGTGTTCCCTGCTCAGCCGCACAAGCAGTCGTGGGGAAGACAGGAATAGGCAAAGCAAGAAACAGAAGCACATTTTTCCAGTTCAGAGGCAGGATTTGAGCTCTTTGGGTAGCAGAGACCCCACTGCCCAAACAGGTGTTGATTTTTTTTTTTTTTTTGCGGTACGCGGGCCTCTCACTGTCGTGGCCTCTCCCGTTGCGGAGCACAGACGAACCCGTGTCGCCTGCATTGGCAGGCAGACTCTCAACCACTGCGCCACCAGGGAAGCCCCCAGGTGTTGGTTTTTCAGGGTGGATATGTGAGACAGAATGCTCATAAAAGACTACTTTCTTATCGGGCCTACAGGTGAATCATTATAGCATCACTTTGCATTTTTATAATAGTCAAACATTTAAAAAATTTCTTATTGTGGTAAAATATACATAACATAAATGTTACCTCTTTAACCATTTCTAAGTGTACAGTTCTGTGACATCAAAGACATTCACACTGTTGTGCAGCCATCACCAACATCATCTCCAGAACTTCTTCATCTTCACCAGATAAAACTCTCTCCCCATCATATGCTAACTCCCCACGTCCCTTCCTCCAGCCCCTGGCAACCACCATCCCACTTTCCGTCTCTATGAATTTGCTTATTCTAGGTGCTTCAAATAAGTGGAATCAAACAGTGTTTGTCCTTTTGTGGCTGGCTTATTCACTCAGCCTGTTGTCCTCAAGGTTCAGCCATGTTGCAGCAGGTGTTAGAGTAGAGTTTAATGTTTTTAAAGACCTTCCATGTAGCCAGTCTTGCTCCATTCTCCCCATCCTCTACACAGGTTATATTAGCCCCATTTTGCAGGTGAAGGCACCGAGGCTCACCAGGGAGACTCACTGAGACATGCCTGGTCACATGGCCAGTGAATGGGGGCGATGACATAGATTTTCTGACCTCCCCTCTGGGCTCTGCCCACTTCACCCTGGCCAGGTGACACTGGCAGGTCCGCAGCTTTGCCAACACACCCCACCCACCATTTTAATAACAACTGTCACTTAAGTAGAAAATAAAATCAGTTCTGGAAGAAAACCTTCTCACTCTCAGTGTCTCCGCTCTTTTCCCTCTCCCTCTCTCTTGCGATGAGGCAGGGTGGTTTCTAAGAATAACTCCAAGTGATGGGACAGGTCAGTTTATAAATACTGTATAACCTGAGATGATGGGTCCAATTTGAAGCCTGTTGACAGTGAGGCTTTGAAGGATGGGCTCCAGGCGGGGTGTGTGCACACGCATGGAATACGAATCAATAATTTATAAGGAGAAGGGCATGTTATGCAAATTCAAGGTATTGGCGTTGTGTCTGCAACAGATAAATGCTAGGATTCCATAGAGGGAGGGGTGAGCTGGAGCAAATCCTCAGCCCCTGGGCTCTCATGGGTTCAAACTCGTGGCTGTGGTGGATGGTGATGACCAGGAAGGGTCGGCATGGAAGGGGACTCAGAAGCAAGAGTGGCCTGTCCCCAGGGGCTCTAGTTCCCCGGAGCCGTTGGATGTCCCTATTCTTTGGTAGCTGGGAGGGTTCCCGAGCACTTTAGATACCCAGTCTCTGTGGCCGGAGAGTTTTCTGGTGTCAGCGAGATGAAGAGCCCAGGACCTTCCACCTTTAGGGGGAGGCATGGTAGGGTGGCCGGAGCCACCCACTTACCTGGCTAATCTGTCTTCCAAGCAACTGGCATGGGCCAAGGTATACTGCTTAATCAGCCTCATTACTCTTGTGCATTTAGCAGCTCAGAGGAAGATAATACCTTTCAGGTTTGACCCAATTTTAGTTTTCGTTGTCATAACCATGGAAAATCGACCTTTGGCCCCTCAGCAGCGGGCCTAAATGGGAAGTGATTTACAGTGAGCCTGCCGTGCGGAATCCCTAATGCTCTTGCCAGAGAGAGCCACGCACCCTCCGTCGCAGCCCTAATCTCCGCTGAGCAGCAGTTTCCACGACAAATTCTCATTCTTCCCTGCCACTGAGAGCCCAGCTCCCTGGAAATTCTGAAAATTGCGTTACCTTGACTTCAAAGTAGACAGATAGACAGACAGACAGACAGACAAATCCCTTTCACTGGCGTCTGCGTTTCCAGGCCATGGACAACCTTGCTGAACTTCTCTCAATGGTCATTTCTCTGCCTGAGCTGTGAGCTGCAATGTCACTTCCTGTTTCCAGTGAGGTAGCAGGGGTCGTAGGCAGGGAATTGAGGCTTCACGTGATCTGCTTGCAGAAGTCTTTCCTTTTCTGGCTTTGTAGGAGAGACATAATTAGAAGTTATATAATGTCTTTGATACAGAGACAGGAGAAGGGGGTAGAGACATCAAAGGGGAAAAGGTGTGTTAGTTAGCTACTGCTGTATAACAAACTACCTTCAAGGTCAGTTGCTTAAAACAAAAATCATTTCTTTTCATTGCTCACAGGTCCCTGGGTCTGTTGGGGAGTCAGCTGATCTTGGCTAGGCTCCCTTGTGGGTCTGCAGATTGACTCAGTGGCTCTGCTCCAGGCTGGGTCAAGCTGGGGCAGCCCTGCTTCATGTATCTTTCATCCCTGTTCTGGGACCAGGGGCCCAACCATAGCAACGGCAGAGGCACAAGAGAACAGCAGAAACAAACAAGGTTTCTTCTAGCCTCGGCTTGGAAATAGCTCACCATCTCTTCTGCCTCATTCTGTTGGCCAAACTCACATGGCTGAGCCCAGATTCACAGAGGGTGGGACAAGAGAATCCACCTTTTTAGCAGGAAGAACTGCAACATCACATTATTTATTTAGTGCTTACCATGGACCAGTAACTAAATTAAGCATTCTGTATACATGATCTTATTTGTTCTTTATAGTAACCCAATAAGAGAATTATTATTACCTAATTTTTAGGTGAGCAAACTGAGGTTGACAAAGGTTAGTGACAGGGGAGCCAGGATTTTGATTCAAGTTTATCTGACTCCCAAGGCCAGACTCTTAGGTACTCTACCTTTCAGTCTTGTAACACTGCCCTCCAGCCCCTGCCCCTGTTCTGGGCCTTCTCTGCCCCTCACTGGGGTTACTTTGTGGATGGATGGATGAATGGATGAGTGGGTGGGTGGGTTGATGGATGAGTGAATGGATGGATGGATGAATGGATGGGCAGAGAGATGGATGGCAGATATACAGATCGTTGAGTAGACAAATGGAATTGATGTTTCCAGGGACCTTAGCCTCTTCTTTTTTAAAAATTTTATTGAAGTATAGTTGATTTACAATGTTGTGTTAATATCTGCTGTACAGCAAAGTGATTCAGTTATATATATATATATATATATATATATATATATATATATATATTCTTTTTCATATTCTTTTCCATTATGGTTTGTCACAGGATATTGATTATAGTTCCCTGTGCTATACAGTAAGACCTTGTTGTTTACTCATCCTATATATAATAGTTTGTATCTGCTAATCCAAGATTCCCAGTCCTTCCCTTCCCCACCCTTCCCTCCATCTTGGCAAGCACAAGTCTGTTCTCTATGTCCGTGAGTCTGTTTCTGTTTTATAGATATGTTCATTTGTGTCATATTTTAGATTCCACATATAAGTGATATCATATGGTATTTGTCTGTCTCTTTCTGACTTACCTCGCTTAGTATGATAATCTCTGGGTCCATCCATGTTGCTGCAAATGGCATTATTTTGTTCTTTTTTATGGCTGAGTAATATTCCATTGTATATATATATACCACATCTTCTTTATCCATTCATCTGTCGATGGACATTTAGGTTGCTTCCATGTCTTGTCTACTGTAAATTGTGCTGCTGTGAACATAGGGGTGTATGTATCTTTTTGAATTATAGTTCTGTCTGGGTGTATGCCCAGGAGTGGGATCGCTGGATCATATGGCAACTTTATTTTTAGTTTTTTGAGGAACCTACCTACTGTTTTCCATAGTGGCTGCACCATTTTACATTCTCACCAACAGTGTAAGAGGGTTCCCTTTTCTCCACAACCTCTCCAGCATTTATTATTTGCAGGGACCTTAGCCTCTTTCTGATGTATACTCCTAGTTTCACCAAGCCATGCTGCCTCTGGAGGGGTCTTCCTTTCCTCATGAGCTAAAACTTATCTCCTGGGTAGTAAGATGCTGCCCAAAGGGGCTCTGAGGGAAAGTGAGGTCCTAGGAAGGCAGATGTCACGGCCAGGATCTCTCAGGGAGAGCAGACTGAAGGCCATAGCAGGGTTCGGGTTGACCTGGGCTTGCACAGAGAGGCCTCCTCCCTGCCAGACCTTGTTCTAAGTTTCACATCCAGAAGGTAGGGCAGGAGGTGGGCAGGACAGCTTCTTGCCAAGGAAGCAAATGGGAGAGAGGGAGCAGGTTGTGGTGGCCCTCGCTTCTCCAGCCAGCGTCTCTCCCATCTGCTCTCGTCTGCTCCTCACACCACCAGCTGTTCTGACTGTGACCCTCCTGAGCCCCCCTGCACATCGGCTTCACCAGGGAGGCCTGGCTGAGACCAGGGCCCTGTGGCTGCCAGAGGGAGAGGAGAGGCCTCTGCAGTCCTGCAGCCGCCTCTCTTGACCTGAGGGGGGGTTGGGTAGACACTGGGTGTTTCCCCGGTGGTGATGAGGTGGCCACTGTGCTCCCGAGGGAAAGGGGGCAGCTGTGGGTGTGCCCCACCTCTCAGTACCCCCAGCCCTGTGCGTGGTGTGTCCATCTCCACCTGGGACTCATCAGAGGAGGCCAGGCGTGGATTCCGGTCCCTGCTGCAGGTGTGCAAGGTGGCCAGGGTGGGGTCTGAGGCGAGGACACTTCCTGTGTTGTCATGTTCCCCCCTTTCTTCTCATGGCTAGAGAGCTGGTGAGGGAAGACTGAGGCTTTGGGTGACAGCGTGCTGACAGCTGTGGCCCTGCTGCCACTGCTGGTAGAAGCCCCCTGGGGCAAGTCTCTCAGCCCCAAGCATGGGACACCCGTGGTATCATTACACTGATTATTGCTTCTTTCCAGGCGTATTGATCTAGCTCCTGTCGCTGACTCTGGTAAGTCGAAAGGCTCCGAAGCCTCAGGGACCTGAGAGAGTGGGTGTAACTCAGGATCTACTGTCAGTCCTGGAGGTGACATATTTTTTAATTAAAAAAATTGAGACGAATTTACATACTATGAAATCTATAGGTCTTAGTACAGAACAAGCAGTTTTGACAAATGTATGCACCTGTTTAACCATTACCTAGACTGAGATTTGGAACTTCCCCATCTCTTGAGAAAGTTCCTTGTTTCGGCAGGGGGTACCGAAGTGCCTGGGTGGGGTGATGCTATGCAGGCAGGTGAACGCAGGACTTAGTTCTAGCCTTAGCAAGACTCTTAGGATGGCCTCAACCAATGCAGGCCTGTGAGAACCCAGCTCCTTTGGGCTAATGGCCTGGCTGAGAGGGGCCAGCAAAGGGACAGACAGCCAGGAGAAGGGTCCTCGGCTGGAAAGCACCAGGCAGAATCATCAGCTCGTTCCCCATCTCCATGCACGTCACACTCAGGTCCCCCAGGAAGATGTCCATGTCCTTCTATGTGGCAGGCGCTCCCGACTTGTGGCGGGGCAGATAGGCATTGGCATTCAAGTGACAATCTTGTGAACACCTGAGACCATATGTGGGAGGCTCAGAGGTGGGCATCGATGTGTGCCGGGTTGTCAAGAAAAGGGATACGTGACACCTCGCCCTGTGGGGATTCAATGCTGTGTCTGCCCAGGAATCCTCTGTTCACTGTTTCTGTCCCAAATCCCTCTTGCTGCATCTGCCCCTGTTTGCCTCCTGTGCTCAGGGGAGGTGGGGGTGGCCGAGGACCGGTACCCATACCAGGATCAGGCAACTTCCTCCAAGTGGCCAAATTATTCCACAGCGGGGCCCTTGGGGAATTCTTGGAATGTTTGTGCAAAGGTCATGTGGTTACAGTAGCTAGCGATATATATTTTTAAAGCATGTTACCATTTTAAGGTAGTTCCCTGAAGCTCAGGCTGGAACTGCATTCCTTGTGCCCAGGGAGGGAGGTGTGGCTCAACAGGGGGCACATTTTAAAAACCTTCCAGGAGACACAGTCAGGCTCGGGCAAACCCCCAGACCTGTGAGTGCACAACAGAATGGAGGTCTCAGGGCCAGGTCAGGGGATCCCAAGGACCCCAGGTCCGAAAGGGGCCTTGGGGGAAGCAGTCATTCCGGTTCCTGCACTGTGAGAGCAAGGGCTGGGTCTTCACCCAGGCCCATTGGCTCTATGACCCAGAGGCCACAACATCCCCCTGAAATCCCCTGTGCCCCTCCCATCGGCACCCCAAAATGCCAGTCCATGCAGGCACTGAGGCATCCTCAGGAGGGAACCCTAGGAGTCCCTATTCCGCCCTCTCCTTACCTCCCCACTTTCCAAAATTCAGAATCCTATGAAGATCTCGGCCCCCTCCACTTGTGACGTAAAGCCAGTCTGGAGAAAACGTCAGCTGTTCAACATCAAAATCCTATAACCGAATGCCCTGTTTCCACCACGCAGATACCAGGCAGCGCAGAGATAAGTGAAAAAGAGCCTCTGATTGCTGCTGGCATTGCGCTATCTGCCGGGCCCAGCTGCGTGGGGCGGGAGCAACTGCGGACAGTCTCATCACCACCCCCCAGCCCGCAGCCCTTCCACCCCAGACGTCTCCTCCTGCCCTACCCGCCATGCTCTCCCCCACTCCCTCCACCTAGTTCTCACCTTCTTCGCCCCCTCCCCTGCTCACCCCTTCTGCCCTTCTAGCCCTCCTCCTCCCCCCCTTCCCTCGTCCCCATCCCTCTTGGCCACGCCCCTCCCTCACTCCCTGCACTCCATCCTACCTCCTCTGTCCCCTCCCTCATGTCTACACGCCCTGCAATCCTACCCATCTACCTGCACCCCTGTCCCTACCCAGTGCGCCCACTCTCCAGATGTCTCAGCCCCCTGTGTTCCTCCCACGTCTCCTTTTGCCCTGTGCCAGCCACCGTCCCCCCCCATACCCTCTCCCCTTCCCACATCTCCATCCTCTGAGTTGCCTCTACACCTCCCTTTGCCCCTGAATCCCCCACTCCCTTGACTCCTGAAGCCCTGCATTCCCCGGGACTCCTTCGTAGCTGCCTTCCCTCGCCCCCATCCCTCTTGGCCACGCCCCTCCCTCACTCCCTGCACTCCATCCTACCTCCTCTGTCCCCTCCCTCATGTCTACACGCCCTGCAATCCTACCCATCTACCTGCACCCCTGTCCCTACCCAGTGCGCCCACTCTCCAGATGTCTCAGCCCCCTGTGTTCCTCCCACGTCTCCTTTTGCCCTGTGCCAGCCACCGTCCCCCCCCATACCCTCTCCCCTTCCCACATCTCCATCCTCTGAGTTGCCTCTACACCTCCCTTTGCCCCTGAATCCCCCACTCCCTTGACTCCTGAAGCCCTGCATTCCCCGGGACTCCTTCGTAGCTGGTGTTCCTGGCCCCTCCCATCAGGCCCTCTAGATGGGGGAACTCCCCTGTCCCTGTCCCTCCCAAGGAGGGCATCCCTGAGCTGGTGTCTCTGGCCTGCAAGAGGGCAGAAGAAAGGGGGCCGGTGTGAGGAGGGGGCTTTCACCCTTTACTGGGCGTGGGCTGTGGGTAATACCCAGGGAAGCAGTGTGAGGATATTAACAGTGGGGAATGGGCTGCCCTTCATCCCGGGCCCAGATCACAGGGTCTTCTTGTGAACAGACACAGCCTGAAGATGGAGCTGACGTGGTCGGCTCCAGGCTCTCTCCTTGCACCTGTCCATCTCCTTAGTTCTGATGAAAAAATCACTGACCTTCAGTTCTGGGATCCTGGGGTGGGTTCCCTCCAAGTGTGTCTGTTGGAGGGGCTGTCTTTCTGATACATGCCGCTGGCCGAAGGACCGCCCTGCAGGCAGGTTTGGGCTAATTCTTCAGTGAGCCTTTTGGGACCTTCAACCCCCAGCAGCCCTGTCTCTCCTGCCACCTGCCCTGTGCTCAGGCCTCCTCACCTTGGCTGGTGAGGCTCCCCTGCCTGACCTCCTGCCTACATTTCTGCTCCACTCTTTCTGCTCGGCTCTGCTGTTACTTCCTTCAGAAAGCCAGTCACACCCCAGCCCACCCCCACCCTTCCTGTGTCCACAGGGCTCTGTGCACCCCCTCTGTAGCATCCATCAGAGTGTATTGTAATTTCCTGTTTAAATCATGGCAGTGCACACCTATGCTCCTGCCCAGGCCCCAGTGTTTGCAGGTGAAGGGCAAAAGGTGGTGCTATCACCACCTGTGTGGTTTGAGTAGCCCCTCATGGGTGAGCTGCTGAAGGAAGGAGAGGTTATGCAACTGGCCCAGGGTCTCCCAGGTAGAGGTGGCAAGGTGGGGAACACTCAGCCTCCCAGCCTCACCCCTTAGACACCCCTGTCTGGTTGCCCACTTCCCCACTAGACTGTGAACTGCTAAGGGGCCACATAGGAGGTACCCTTGGTTCCCACCACCTAGCTCGATGTGGCACAGGCTCTTCAGATTTGTTGAATACCTGGAGGAAGTATGGCGGCCACTTGGGCTTCCTTCAGAGTCTTCCCCAAGAGCCCATCAGGGTTACTTTCAGAGTCTTCTCTCTTTCCTCACCTCCCTCCCCATCCAGCTGTGTTTTCCTTCACAGCCAAGGGGCCCTGCCAGCCATAGCGGCGTGTGGTGAAGTGGAGGGGTGAAGAGGGAAGGGATGGTTTGTCCACCAGTTAACCTGGGCCACTAGGTGAGAATCAGGGTTTTAGTCTTTCCATTCATTTGTTCATTCATTCGCTTATTCGTTCCTCCAACAAATACAAAGAACCTAGTATATGTCAGGTACTGGATTTACAGTGGTGAACAAAACATATTTCCCAGCTCTCGCAGACCATGGTTGAGTAAAGAAATAAATCAAAATATGATTAGTTTGCAACAAGTGCCAAGGAGAGTGACCAGGGAACTGGGGTGGGGACTACGTTAGCTTTGGTGGTTGAGAAAGTCCTCTCATCAGAGATGAGAGATTTCCACTTGAGGACGAGAGACAGGATGGAGCCAGCAGTCTCACAAGGAAGCAGTGAGTGAGAAGGTCTCACCTGGGGGGTGAAGGACAACTGGGTCCCTTAGAAGTCCAGTCCTGCTGGACCTCTTTGAAGCATCCAATGCCCTCCTTCCTTGGGCTTTTGTGGTATTTTGCAATCTCATCTTCCTTCTCTTTGGGGCCTCTCCTTGTTCCTCCTTTCTCTCCCACAAACTCCTGGGGTGTCCCGGGTATGCCCTCTCATTGCCTTTTCTGTACTCCTAGTCCACCTTCTCACTAGGTGTTCTTATCCATGCCCATGGCTTCAGCCACCATTTATATTTATATTTTGGTAATTCCTGCGTTAGTTATCTATTGCTCTGTATTGGATTACACTGAAATGTAGTGGCTTCCAGCAACAATCATTTATTAGCTCATAGTTTCTGGGGTTCAGGAATCTGGAGGTGGCTGAGCTGAGTGCTTTTAGCTCAGGGTCTTTCATGAGGTTGCAGCATGTTGGCTGTTGGTGGGAGGCCTCAGTTCCTCGCATGTGGATCTCTCCCTATGGCTGCTTGAGTGTCCTTATGACATGGCGGCCAACTTCCCCCAGAGTAAGTATGACCTGATCTCAGAATCAATGCACCATCACTTCTGCCATGTTCTAGTGGTTACACAGACCAGCGCTGGTCTGATGTGGACAGGGGCTACATAAGGGGACAGGAGGTGAGAATTGTAGGGGCCATCTTGGAGGCGGGCTGCCACAATCTCCAAAGCAGATGACTGTTTCCTAAGCCTTAGATCCTAGTACCCAACCATCTACAAAATATCACCCCCCCATACATATCAGGGGCTCTTTGAACACATGTCGAAATCTGAACTCAATTCCACAAACCTGGAAAAATTGTGTAACGTAATTGTTAACATATACAAAGGTGTAAAGAATAACTTATAAACTACATTATCAACCCAGCTGAAGCCCCCTCAGTGTAACCTTCCCTCAGTCCTGTGCATCACACAAATTCTCCATCTGCCCTTTCCTAAATCTTAATTTCTCACTTGATTCCTGGCGGCAGCCTCCTGATTAAGAGTCCTGCCTTGGTTTTTACCCCCTCCATCCTGTCCACATTGGCACGAGAGTGAGCTTCCTAAGACATGCATCTGCATCGTTTCCGGCTTAAAATTCTTCAGGTGGCCTTTTAAAGTCCTTGGCCTGACATTCAGGGTGCATCATGATCTGATTCCTGACTTATTGGCCAGTGTCATCTTCCAGTACATCAAATCCCACACCTCCTGCCCCATTATTTGCATCCCTGGAGGACATCTCGCCTGCTTTTCCTTCTTGGCTCTGCACCTGCTGTCTCCTCCTCTCCCCTCGAGTCTCTGACTCACTCCAGGGTTGGCACCTGGGAGCAAGAACACCCTCACAGTGTGAGCGAGGAGCCTCTGCTCAGGGTTCCACACATCCTTTGTCCACCTCTCTCACTGGTACTTTATTCCTTCATTCTGTCACTCAAACATATTCCTTTAACACCTATGTGCCCGGCACTGTTCGAGGTGCCGGGAACATGGCATTGAGCAAAACTAAGGTCTGCCCTGTGGAGCTTGCCATCTGTGGCCTCACCCCACCTCTGCTGGGATTTTTGGTTTATTTTCATCTCTCCCTCTATACCACAAGCCCCTTGGGTACAGGTCAGTGTGGTGTTTCTTATCTGTGTCCCCAGCGTCTAGCATAGGAGGGACTTGATGGACGTTCGGCGCAGGAATGGTGCTTTCTGGAAGGGCCAGAATGCGGGAACCAGATGACCTGAAGTCCCCTGATGTGTCTGGAACAGGCCCAGTTAACCATCCCGGGGTTTCGGTCATCGATTCCTAGACATAGGAACCCCGGTTTGGCGAGGGAGGCAGGGAAATGGACAGCAGAGCCTGAGAATGCAGGGAAATGGACAGCAGAGCCTGAGAACGCAGGGAAATGGACAGCAGAGCCTGGGAACGCTTTGGATCATGCCTTGGCAACACCATCTCATCAAGAGTTGCTTGAAACCCAAGCAGCCTAGCTATCCAGCAGTATACTGGAGTTCTCCTGTATTTGGGGAATATTTCTGGTTTGGGGCCCGGAGTCCCTTGGCCACTGGTCCCAGCTTCACGTCAGGGGTTCTGAGCCCCCAGCTTGAGCCCAGCTGTCACTCGGGTCACACAGTCTCCAGCCACTTCAATTTTCCCTGACCTTGGGGAAAATTGCTTCCCAAATGACACCCCTCCATTTCACAAGCTTTAGGCACAGCGCGGAGGACACGTAAGTTACATGAGGCCCTTCCCATTCTCGTTGGATACTTTGAATAATGTAACATTTCAACAATACCTAAAGCTACACTATTATTAAAACACACTGGTGTTAAAAAAAGAAGAAGCAACACCAGCAGAGCTACAGTAAAATTGTCACAGACTCCCACTAGATGCCAGAATAATAAAACCCAAATTATTTTTGCCAGAGACAGGATTCATAAGGCATGAGAGGAGTCGGGAACAAAGCTGGTTTCACAAGAGTGGTTTAAAAATGGGAGGAGGAGATTCATTTATTCAGAATATTACATATCCTCTATAATCTTTACTACTGAAATGAGATGCTTCACATTCTTCTCTTGGTTAAAGAAATAGCAAGTTTTGCTTTCTTAGCTTGAGTCCCATTTTAAGCTCTGGTTTTGGTTATTAGCTCATGTTTTGGGGGAAGCAGACTGAGAGGGAATTGGTGTGATGAGAAATCGAGGGAAACGCCGCCAGCATCTCTGAAAGATGCCTCGAGAGAGATTGAAGAGAGAAGATGGGAGAAAGGACGTTGGCACACAGGGAGGAGCGGGTTTCAGAGAAAAATAAGGAAGGAATACAGTGCCTTGCTGAACTACAAAGCCTGCAAGTGAATGAGGACTCCACATTTTAACGGATGGGTACAGTTAGCAGGATAAGCAGCTCTGTTTGGTTTGGAAATTTGGATGGTTTTTAAAAACAAAAACCGAATCCCTGCCATTACTTTGAATTTTTTCCCAGTTTTATTGAGATATAATTGACATATAACTTTGTATTTGTTTAAGATGTACAACACAATAATTTGATATTTGTATTTACTACAAAATGATCACCATAATTCGTCTAGTTAACATCCATCACCTCACATAGTTACATTTTTTTTTCTTGTGATGAGAATTTTTAAGATATGCTCTTGGGCTTCCCTGGTGGCACAGTGGTTGAGGGTCCGCCTGACGATGCAGGGGACGCGGGTTCGTGCGCCGGTCCGGGAAGATCCCACATGCCGCGGAGCGGCTGGGCCCGTGAGCCATGGCCGCTGAGCCTGCGCGTCCGGAGCCTGTGCTCCGCAACGGGAGAGGCCACAACAGTGAGAGGCCCGCGTACCGCAAAAAAAAAAAAAAAAATAAGATATGCTCTTAGCATCTTTCGGAAGCATATCTGTAGCACTGTTAACTAAAGTAACCATGCTGTGCATTACACCCCCAGAGCATATTCGTATTATAACTGGAAGTTTGTCCCTACTGACCACCTTCACCATTTCCCCCACTCCCCACCCCCTGCCTCTGGTAACCACCCATCTATTCTCTGTTTCTATGGAAAATCTGTGCCAATACTCTGAACTTCTTTTACTTTCTGCCAGGCAGAACTGGAGGACTAAAAAGCTCCATTTTCTGCAGTGAAATGCAGCAGAAAGGTGTGATTTGGGGAGAAAAGCCCATTTCTAAGATTTGTATGTTGAGTCCTCTGAGATTCTGCTGATGCCATTTCTGGAGTCCCTTTGGGAAGCCACACAAGAATGCAGGCACACCTCTGGCAATGTTTGTATCCTCACTAAAACAAAGTACAACAAACTCCCCAAAACTTGATTTCCGAAGATTTCAGAGTCCTTTGGGAAAACCTTTGCCATAAGCAATGGGGTCCCCTGTACTCCATCCTGCCCCCCTCCTTAGGTGGCTCCTGGGGTCCATAGCTGACCTTTATGAAGAGGCCTGTGGCTCTAGGGGCCCTGAGAGGTCATTTGACTCCTTGAGGCATTAGGAGAAAATGCCTCTGATTTAGTGCAAAGCCTTTGGAATGTATTATCCCTGTGCCTCTGCGGGGAGCAGGTCAAGTGACATTCCAGACACCACACCTCTTGGACCGTCCAGCTCCTGGGTCTGTGTCTGCACACAGTAGGCTCTTCATGTGATGGGGCAAAGGGTCAGAGCCATTCATTCAGCTTGTCCCGGGTCACACAGTATGTCGGAGAAAGGGCTGGAGGAGAACATGCTCCAAACTGTTCCACCCCAATGCCCCAGAGTCTCCAGGAATGTCACCCAGTCTGTCATGGAGGGCAGCGACTATGTGCCTTGTTCCAAGGAGGAGATGAAGGGATCCCGAATTCGAGACCTGCGCTTGCAGGGCTGCACATGCCCAGAGGGGGAGCTGTTGTCTTAAACAGCCTCCCCGCCCCCCTGCCCCCTCCCGCCAACCCACAACGGTGCGCATGTGCTGGCGGGGGACCCAGGGAGGGCACTCCAGGGAGGGCTGCATGTTAGCTTATGGGCTGTCTCTGCTTCTCTGTGTTGCCTCAACCCAAGTCCTGTAAATAAAAACACATCCTCAGGTGACCTGTACTTTATAAATGACTGTTGTCGTCCCAGCCTGTCCCTGGGCCCTAAAGTCCAAGTGCACCTTTCTCTTGGAGATTTGGAAGCAAGTCCAGAATATCTGCTTGGCTGCTGGGCCTTCTCTCTGCAAGAGAAGCTGTGAGTGTGAGGGCCTTTTGTGGGCTCGGATTGCTGGCTTTGCTGTGTAGAACGTGAAGGTCATTCTACCTCTGGGAGCCGGAGACCATCCCGCTGACAGACCCAAATTAAGAACGGTTAATTCCATGTGTTGGTTTTAAGGTTGGCTGGGAATTTTAATGAGAAACGTTACCCCCCTGCATACTGCTCAACCGGATGTGCCTTCCTCTCCTTCTTTTCATTGTTCACTTACTGACTGAGCACCTGCTGTGTGCAGCACTGGGCCAGGTACCAGGAGCCATGGTGAGCAAAGATCAACACAGGTCTGCCCTCATGGGACTACGTTCGGTCCTATTTCAATGACGGTGATGATGATTCAGCCGGGGTCTCCCCCCTCCTTCCCTCCCCGCCTTCCTCCCTTCTCCAGTCCCTTCATCTCCCCCCAGCTCCTCACTCCCCTTCCCTCTCAGTTCCCTCCCCCCTTCCTCCTGGACCACTCTGCTCAGCCCCTCAGGACAGAGTCCACCTGCACGGTGGGCAGAGGACATGGGCCCTCAGAGAGGAATGGAGGGGATGACTGCCCAGTCCCTGGCTGTGTAACTGCTTGTCAGAAGGGTTGGAGTTTGAGGGTGGCCAGAGAACCTTGTCATCCATGCAAGTCTCTTCTAGAAGGAGCCTCTGCTGGGGCCAGTGCCCCTTTCTGTGTTGGCTTATTTTTTGCAGAAGACACCTTTTAAAAGCCCAGGTGTTAATTTTTCAGTCTTCTTTCCCCAGTGGCAAGAATCCAACAGGAGGCCTTTTGGGGCCGGAGCACCAAAGGCAGCCCCCAGCTTCCTGCCGCCTTGGGAGCAAAGCTGGGAGCCGGGCTGGCTCAGCAGCTGCCATGGGCTGGAGTAGCCAGACTGGGCTACAGGCCTGGGAGACTTCAATTCACAGCTGAGATGTGGGGAAGCAGGTAGTGGGACTGGGCTCTTTACTGCCCTCTGAGACTCAGCCCTCCCGCCTGCCCAGGCTCCCGGCCCTCGCCCTTGGCAGGACCATGCCTGGCACTTTCCAGATCCAGGGACTTCTCTATATCACGTCTCCAGCCTTCCTGGGATATAAGCCTCTGTCAATCCCCAAATTATGTGGAGGGCGCCCGCCACTAATGCCAGGGGTGTGGATCCTGAAGCAGGTATAGGGGGAGCAGGGAAGAGTCCTGGCCCACAGTGAGCCCTTGTGCCCCGGTGACCCTGGGGTTCTGGAATGGGTGTGGGGCAGGGGTGGGGGTGGGGCCTCAGAATCCTCCCCGTCTGCCTGCCTCCCTGCACAGGCTGTGCTCTGGCAAAGCCTGGAACCACGGGTGCCTGGCACCGAGCTTGGTACATGGTCGGGTGCAAGAAATATAATTCCGAGAATGAGGAAGACGCAGATCGCTCCTGTGACCTAGCCAACCCTTGTGCCTCAGAGTCCGGAGTCTGAGCTGACAGGCTGTAGCCTTGACCCTGGACCTGGCCTTGGGCGGGCTTGGCCTTCCGCTCTTTTCTCTTTGCCTTATCAACCGAGCCAACCTTGTGGGCCTTGAGGGAGGCATCCTGGCGACTTCATTGCTTGGCCTTTTGCCTCCACCCATGCTGGGCTCCGCGGGCAGGATGGGACCAGTTCCTTCCCCTGGCATCCCGGGAGCTGGGGCACCCCACCTGGGTGAGCCCTGTGGTCCCTGAAATTGCGGGCCTGGCTTCTGCTCTGTGGGTGATGGATGGTGTTTCCTACTGTGGAGTGAGGGAAAATGTGCCACTGCAATCAGAGACAAGCTATTAGATAATCTCCCATTCAGCTCAGGTGGAGGAAAGCAAATGAAGCGGGGAGAGGGGCCCCCTCGGGCCTTGGCGCTGGCCCTGTTCTCGGCAGGCACTGCATGTGGGGCAGAGTTAGGGCGCCAGGTGGGTGGGGGATGTGGAGGCATTTGCCCCTGGAGAAGGTGGCCTGGATTTGGGGATTGTCCATAACGATCAGGGTGCTGGGGACTGGAGGAGTTTGGGGGCATCCCTTGGATTCTTACTGCCTGTCCCCCCTATTTTTGTGCTTTTTCCTTTGTCACTTTCTTTCCCGGGTTTAGGTACCAGGGACGCGGGGTGTCGTGCCTGGCTGGGCAGCATCCACAGCCCTACGTGGCTCCTGTTCCAGCGGGTCTGGTAGAAAATGAACGCCAGCCCTTGCCTTTTATGCTGGCTGCTGAGAATCAAGTGTTTAGTTGCAAGAGAAGCCAGCCTACCTGCCTTCTAGCCCCGCCACTGGGGTTACCACCTGGAGCCGCCTCTACCTGGGCTCCCTCCACTTCCGCCTGAGCCCCTCTTTCTCCCCCAGCCCTTCCACCAGCCATCCCTCTCATTGCATTTAGCCCACTGACCTAGGAGAATCAGATCACACACTTGTTTCTCCCTTTGAAAGGTGGCCTGTGGAGCTCAGGGCTGTTCCTGGCCTCTCCCATGCCCAGCTCCTGGCTCTGTGCATGGCACGGATGGTCACTGGAAAGGCACATGTGCCCGGGCATGTCTCTGCAGTTGGCAGTGCTCTGTGAGTTTGGCCCTGCCATTTGGGATGGAGCAGTGCTCCCTTAAGTAACCAGATTTTAGGAAAAGAAAAAAACTGGCAATTTTTTCTTTATTATTTTTAAAAATCTCAGTTGTGAGATTTCTGGGGATGTGCCAGTGGGGGCCTTTCTACTGGGGGTGGGGTGGGGCAGAGCTCAACCATTCCCTGGCCAACATGATCTCACAACCCTTCCCCAAAGCCAGTCTCTCCAGGATGATCAGAATGGATCCCTTAAATGGTTTTGTGTCCTGTTTGCCTGATGGCACACACACTCGGTTAGAGTAAATTAAGCAAAAAAAAAAAAAAAAAAAAAAAATCCAAGGCCCAGGTGCCTCCTACCCCTGCAAAAACCAACTGGACACCACCAACATATGAACAGAAACAACCAGCTCCCTTCTGTTTCCTGGGAATTCCTGGTCTAGAGACTGACATGGGAGGCTGTTCTAAGTAAACCTAAGAGTGTGAAACAGGAGAATAAAAGGGGGGGTTCTTTCATTCACTCATTTATTCACTCGACGAATACTGAGTGAGCTCCAACGATGTGCCAGGCATGTTCCAGGCCCTGGAGATGGAGTTGAATAAAACAGATCAAGTGCCTGCAGGACGCTGGCATTCCGGGGTCGGGGAGGGGCAAAGAAAGACCACAGGAAACAAGTGCATTTGTGTGACACCAGACTCGATAATTTCTGGGAAATTATCCGTGTAACAACTGGTGCAAAGGCTTGACGTAGGGGGGATGCAGGTGCTTGAATGTGGAGGGACAGCCAGGAGGCCCAGGGGCTGCAGGGGTGGGGAATGGTTGGAGGAGGGGCCAGTGGTGCAGCAGGAGGCCAGACTGCTTAGGGTCCTGTGGGGAGAGGAGGATTTACCATGAAGTTATGCGCCCATGGGCCCCGTGTAAGACCCTGCACCTTACTTTTGCATCCACCATCTTGTCTTATTTTCTTAGGAAGCTCCCTAAATCGTATAAGCTTCCGAGTCCCCAAACCTGGATTGACCCGGCTTGCAGGCAAATCTGGGGGTTTCCTCCCAGTGAAATAGGACACTTTTGGAGGGATGCATCAGGAGAGTGAAATCACCTGAGGAATCTGTTAAAAAGAGAGGGACAAGGCAGTTGCCGGGGTGGTGACAGGGATAGGTCCTGGAATCTGAACTGGGTGAGGCGGGAAGTAAGAGCAGGAGAGGGCATGAGACAAGGTGGTTTGGGACCAGCACAGTGGGGTCAAAGAATTGCAGGGGTCAGGGCTCCACAGCAAGAGAGCTGGGCAAGCAGCAGAGGACGTCACACCCCAGGCAGCAGTCGGGTTCTAGTGATTTGTTTTCCACAAAGTTCCCCTTATTCCCCTGGGGTGTGATCCCTGGTGGCAACCAACTGGCCTTGAAGCTGCTCTCTCTTCTCTTGCTTATTAACACCAATGTTTGTTTCATATCAAAAAATGGGGGCTTCCCTGGTGGCGCAGTGGTTGGGAGCCCGCCTGCCGATGCAGGGGACGCGGGTTCGTGCCCCGGTCCGGGAAGATCCCACATGCCGCGGAGCGGCTGGGCCCGTGAGCCATGGC